>NC_091476.1:75032142-75227314 GCF_036971445.1 Narcine bancroftii
CACACCACCAGGTTCAGGAACAGCTACTACCCCTCCACCATCAGACTCCTCAACAACAAACTCAATCAGGGGCTTGTTTACGGACTCTGACTTGTGCGTTTTATTGATATTTTTCCTCTCTCTATCGCACAGTCAGTTTGTTTACATGTCTTTATATGTTTACATATGTACATTGTGGACAGTTTTCTATTTACCACCTCCAATAAGTGGTAATTTTGGCACCCACAGGAAGAAGAATCTCTGGGTTGTATGTGGCGTCATGTACCAACCCCCCACCGGAAGCTGATGAATGTAGGGCTCACTCCCACGAGTGGTGGTACGGGAGATGGAGGGAATAAATAGTCAGACACAGGAGGGGATGATGTGGGCCTTGGATCGCAGAGTGAGGGGTGGCAAGATTTCCTCGCCCTCCCGTGCACGAGGAGCTTCAATACTTTTAATTTTCAACTTAGACCAACAGCGCAGTAACAGGCCCTTCGGGCCCACAGGTCTGTGCCACCCAAATGCACCCAATTGACCGACAACCCTTCTTTGAAGGGTGGGAGGGAACCGGAGCTCCCAGAGGAGAACGTATAAACTCCACACAGACAGCGCGGGATTCAAACCCTGGTCACAGGTGCCGTAACAGCGTTATGCCAACTGTACTGCCCCTAAACTATATTATCTAGCTGATGTATTTAAGGAACAGTTCAGCACAATGCAGGCCCTTCACCTCATAATGTTGTGGTGACCCATGTAAATATTCTCCACAACAATCTTACCCTTGCCTCCCTACCTTGTAACCTTCTATTTTTCTTCCATCCATGGGCCTGTCTAAGATTCTCTTAAATGCCCCCAATGTTCCAGCCTCCACCACCAGCCCCCCGTCAAAGCATTCCAGGCCCCCACAACTCTCTGTGTAAAAAAAACTCACCCCTGAACTTCCCTCCCTTCACCTTGTACAGACATCCTCTGTTTGGTGATCCTGCCCTGGGAAACAGGCTTTATCCGTCCACCCTGTCGACACCTCTCAGAATCTTGTCGACCTCCATCACGTCTCCTCTCATCCTTCTTCACTCCAAAGAGAAAAGTCCCAGCTCTACCAACCTTGCCTCATGAGACTTGTTTCCCAATCCAGGCAACTTCCTGGTGAATCTCCTCTGCCCCCTCTCCACAGCTTCCCCATCCTCCCTGTAATGAGGTGACCAGAACTGAACACAATACTCCAAGTGGGGTCTCACCAGAGATTTTGTAAAGCTGCAACATGACCTCTCGACTCCTGAACTCAATCCCCTGACTAATGAAGCCCAGCGACCCATCGGCCTTCTTAACAGTCCTATCAGCCTGCATGGTGACCTTGAGGGATGTATGGATTTGGACCCTCTGGTTTAATTTCACATCACCTCGCACTGATCCAGATTGAATGGCATCAGCCACTTCTCCACCCAACTCTGCATTCTGTCGATATCCTTCAGCTCCACCCACAGCCCCTTCCAACAACTGCAAATTTACTCACCCATACGTCTGCCTCTTTCTCCAGGTCATTTATAAAAATCACAAAAGAGCAGGGGACCCCCAGAACAGATCCCTGTGGCCCCTCCACTAGTCCCCGACCTCCAGGCAGAATCCTTTCCTTCCACAACTACTCTCTGCTTTCTACATGCAAGCCAGTTTTTTATCCACACGGCCAAGGTTCCATGGATCGCGGACCTCATGACTTTCTGAGCCAGTCTCTTACGAGGGAACCTTGTCAAATGCCTCGCTAAAATCATATGGACTACATGTGATGATGCTCTTTATTATCATTATGCTGGTTGACCAGCTAATGAAACATGGTTACCATCAATCCACATACAAAAAACACTCAATAAACTGTCTACAAAAACACTGCAGAATTCTAAAATAAATTGTTAAAAAAGACGACCGATTCTGAAATCCAAGTGCAGCCCTGTTCGGCGCCGTGAATTGGGAATTGGCACTTAACATGAAAAAAACTCTGGTAGTTCTCGAGCGAAGGCACCTATACCATCTGCCTGATGGGGGGCGGGGAGAGTGGGGTGGGGTGGAGAGTAACTAGTTCCTGGCTAAGGAGGGTGGCGTCTTTGATAGCATTCCTCACCCTGCCCAAACATCGAGGAGAGGCAAATGGCCTCCAACAATCCGTTGGGCAGTTTTCACTCCCTGCTGGAGTTTTTTACGATCTTGTACAGAACAGTTCCGGTCCCACATGGAGATAGTGTACATCAGCACGCTCTCAATAGGACATCTATAGAAATTTCAACAGCTCTCTGGGCCGAGGTGTGACTCCCTCATCCATCTCAAGATGAGAGATGTCGTTGATCAACGTTGATGAATTCAGAGACCATGTGAGATCAACAGAGATACGGACCCCTAGGAATGTGACACTCTGGGACTGCCTCATTGATGTCACTTGGGACTTGTGTGCATATGTGGCTTCCCGGCCCATCTAAAACCCACAGAGATTTCTTTTGTCCTCTGGGGATTGAGTTACAGATTGTTCTCGGCCCACCCCAAGACCGGGTGCTGAGCCTCACTCCTACGGGCCGTTTCGCCGTCCCCCCTGTGATTGGGCCCACCCCTGCGGGGTCACCTGTGAACTCAGGAATTAAGTCTGAGTTTTGTACAGAGGAGCACAGTCAGAGGTAAAGACTGGTAAATATGAAAAGGGGCTCAGCACGCAATCCTGGGGCAGTCCATACTGGAGGAGAGAAAACCGCCCAACCTACAGACTGGGGCCTGTCAGTAAGAAAATCCGGAACCCAATTACAAAACGGATGAGATGATAAAGTTTGAACAAAGTTTGGTGTCAACTTTGATGGGACAACAGTGTGGTAAGCCAAATTATAATCAATGAATAGTAATCATGCATAGGACTTGGGTCTGTCCAGGTGAGTCATACCCCTATTGGCGCGAATCGACGTTGATCCACAGTGGCAGGTGAGATAAAACCAAGCTCTCGAGAGACTTTGTGATTCTGGGAGTGAGGTTAACAGGGCAGTCGTCATTCAGACTCATGGCCATAGAATGCTTGGGTATAGGCACGGTTATAGCCATCTTATTGGCCAAGGGCCGGTTTAAAAAAAGCCTCTGTCCCCTGATCTGTGCAGGCTCTAAGCCCTCGGGAGGAAACTGCAACCTTCTGGACATTCACCCTGCCTGAGGACAGCACATCCAGCCTGCCTGAGGACAGCCCATCCGGCCCAGCAGCACACAGAAGCAAAGACGGGAAAGAGGGAAGGGACAAGGGGTAACATGAGGAACAGGGTTCACTTACAGTGGTGGATGAGTGGAAAGAAAAAAGGTTACAACTACTGTTATAACACAATAGGGGTTTAAATGGGCATCAGGGGCCAGTTGGGAGGCAGAGGGGTCAAACAACGTCACTTAGGCCCGGAGGCCTCAGCCTCTCCTTCGAAGGTCTGCAGCTCGTGAGAACCTCCACGGCTCTCTGGGGAGGCGAGTTACGGGTTTCAATCTTGCTCGCAAGATGAAGAAAATGTCCGTTGTGGTTTCCAGAAAACACAGGAAGACGTAGGCAGCCGCTGGGGGAGTTTCCCCTTGATTAACTTGCCCACTTGTCCACGGGCAAGTCGTCAATCGAGCCTGTTCAGGCCTTGAGGGAGGGAAGTGGAGGATGGGTCGGAGACAACGTGCCCGTGATGGGTGGGGGGGAGTGGTTTGCAGGAATGGGCCTTTCTCCCCCACCCCCCCCCATGGAAAATCGTCTGCAGAAGGCAGGGTGGTTATGGTGTGTTGTATCTGGGGCTGGGAAGGGGGATGCGAGGTGTAGTGGGGTTAGAGAGGGAGAGAGAAAGTTGAGAGGGAGAAGGAAGGAGAGGAGGGGAGGAGGAGGGAGAGAGAGAAGGAGAAGAGGAGAGAAAAAGAGAGGGAGTGGGGGGGCAAGGGAGGGAGAGGGGGGAAAGAAAGTTGAGGGGAAGGGGAGGATGGGGAGAAGGAAGGAGAGAGAGGGAGAGGGAGGGAGAGGGGAGGGGAGAGAGAGATGGAAGGAGAGGGAGAGGAGGGGAGAGAAGGAGAAGGGGAGAGAAAAAGAGGGAGTGGGGAAGGAGGATAGGGAGGGCAGGAGGATTCAGAAAAGGAAGGTGAAATGAAAGAAGGGAGTGGGAAAAGGAGAAAAAGGGGAAAGAGGGAAGAGACAGGGGTGAAGAGGAACAAAAGAAGAGGAAATGGGGAGAAGGGGGGCAGGGGAGGAGAGACGGCAGCAAAGGTCGGGGGAGGGAGGCAGGGCCAGAGTGGAGGTGCAGAGGGGAGGGCCAGGATCTCCTATTGGCCCACAGCTGTGAACCTGAGACCAGGAGGTGACAGTTGGACCTGTTTTGTATGCAGAGGCAGCGGGGAGTGCAGGCTGGTCACCGCGAGGCTGGACCCTGGGTGAGTTCAGCAACCACTACATCTCTAACCTTGCCTAAGAACCTGGTGGGCTGTGGGCGGGGAGAACAGGGCCAATCTCCCTCTGAGGAGACAGAGGAGATCTCAAGGTGCTCCAGTCAGTGATGGCTGGACAGGGATTGAACAAGCAAAGATGCTATCGACAGGCAGAATGGCCACAGATCTGCTGCTGGAAGGAACGTTGGCTTGGCCTGGGGTGTTTTGACTCTGGGAGACAGTGATTGATCTGCTGTGGGGCTGTCTGTCCGACCCCAGGCAAGGTGTGGGGGACAGTTGGGCTCGTAATTTATGGTTGAAGGTGTTTAAATCGAGTTGCGCAGGGAAGGCCTTCCTTCGGAGAAACGTCCAACGCTCCAGGACCAGGAGGCGTTTGGAAGGGGGGTGTGTGGAGAGAAGGACAGGTGGAGACCCTCGGGGAGGTAGAGAGAGGTCAGAGCAAGATTCTCGGGACCTACACAGACAGCTGCCCACCCCCCGGCCCCAGGGAAGCTCCGTGAACTGAGCTGAGCACTGGGGTCTGAGGAGCTGAATGCCGACCGCGCTGAGCGAAACTCAGCAGGTTGTACAGCATTCCCCCCCCCAACTCCCCCTCCCCAGAGGGGCGGAGAGCTTGCCTCCCTGGTCGGGGAGTTGGCGTGACGAGCTGTCTGGTGTCACTGGCACCAGAGTGCAGATGGAGTGAAACCTTGCTTCCTGCCACCCCACCGGTGTGCAGATCACGGGGAAACGCTGCCTTTAAACTGCACAAGGTACTGGGGGGAGGGGATGCAAACGAAGGCAGGAAGTGAGGAAGCACTGAGCTTCAGGGACCCCACTCCCCACCCTGTCCCTGACCCCCTCCAGCTTCCAAGACCCCTCGCCTGGTGGGGACCAAGACTGCAACCCCACTCTTAGGACAGAGGTCTTTGGGGGGTGGGGGGGATTTTAATGAGCAAGGAGGCTGGTCGGCCCATCTCGGCTGTCCCGGCCCCCTCCCATCCCGTGTCCAGCAACTACCTCCCCTGAACTGCCTCCCATCAAGCTCCCCCCTCTCTGGCAGTGCCTTCCCCACCGTGGTGGGGGGGGCCAAAATGTTCCCTCCTTTCCTCCCATAGGATTGGGCCCCCATCCCCTTACTGCCACCCTTGAGGAGCGAGCGACCTCGGGGAATTCTTGCCCAGGAGACGGTGGTGCGGAGAGACTCACTGCAGAGAAAGGGAGGGGAACATTTCCAGCCCAAAACCTACTGCAGCGAGATGCCATCCTGTGAATAGGGCGGTGGGTGTGTGGGTCTGTGAGGCGAGAGAGGGGTGTGCATCAATGCATCGTTCCCAAAGGCGGACCCTGATCGACTCCTCTCCCCTTCAACCATGCAATCCCAGCCATGAATCCCCCATGGGTAATGGTTCGTCCCGAATATTCTCCCCCCTCTGGCTGAAGAAACATCTCTGTTCTAAAGGGAGTCTGTTCCCTGTGGTCCCAGACTCTCCCATTACTGTGAAACATCTCCACCTCCACTCTATCTAGCCCCTGTCATTGGGTTTCAACACCCTCATTTTTCTAAACTAGTGGGTACAGGCCTATAGACATCAAACATTATCCCTCTCACCCCCAGAATTATCCTGTTCAACCTCCTCGGGAACCTGTCCTACACCAGCATATCCTAGTCGGTCAATGTGAGGCTCAACCCCTGGTCGGTCAACACAGGGCCCAACCCCTTGTCGGTCAATGCGGGGCCCAACCTCTGGTCGGTCAGCGTGAGGCCCATCCCCTTGTCGGTCAACGCAGGGCCCAACCCCTGGTTGGTCAATGTGGGCCCAACCCCTGCTTGTTTGGGCCGCACTCCAATGCCTTCTAACATCTCAGTGATCCCCTCCTCACCACTGACTCAACCTGCAGGTTGACTTTTATGGACTTCTGCGTAGGGACTCCCAACCTCCTCGATCCTCTCCCCTTGGGCTGTTACAGCGCCAGGGACACGGGTTCAAATCCCACGCCATCTGTAAGGAGTTTGCACGCTCTCCCCCCATGTCTGTGGGTTTTCTCAGGGTGGGGGTTCTCCAGTTTCCTCCCACTGTTCAAAGTGCACTAAGGGTGTAATTGGGAGGGTGACAATTAACAGGCCGGAAGGGCCTGTTACCAGGGTGTATGTCTACATTTAAATTTTTTAAAATTAAAATGCAGTTCTTCTACCAAAGTGCATGGCCATACATTTCCCCACACAGTGTTGTCCGCCATTTTGACCATTTCCCAACCTCCGCAGCCTCTGCCCGCCCCTCCATGGCCCACCCCTCCACCCGCCCCTCCACTACCCCCCTCCACTACCTGCCTCTCCACCTACCTTCGTATCGTCCGCAGACTTGGCCAAGAAGCCATCAATTTTAAATGTTGATTTTTAAATGTAGAGATACATCATGGTAACAGGCCCTTCCGGCCCACAGCCTGTTCTGCCCAATTCACCTACAAAACCCTGGAGGCCCTTCCAGCCCATGAGCTCATGCTGTCCAATTCACCTACAACCCTAGAGGCCCTTCTGGCCCATGAGCCCATGCTGCCCAATTACACCCCATTAATCTACAACCCCCGGTACATTTCAACTGGTGGGAGGAAACCGGAACCCCCTGGGGGAAAAACCCACACAGACTCGGGGGAGAGCGTCCAAACTCCTTACAGACAGAGCAGGATTCAGACCCTGTCCCAACTGCTGGCGCTGTGACACTGTGGCTAACTATGCTGTCCAATTCGGTCGTCAAAATCGCTTACTCACCGCGTAAGAAGCAGCATGCCCATCACCATCCCCTGCGGAACACCGCTTGTTACCGGCCAGTAAAAGCCCCCTTTGCTACCCCTCTTTGCCCTCTGCCAGGCAGCCAGTCCTCTCCATCCGCGCTGGTAGCTTTCCCGTAACCATGCATGGCACCTCAACAAAGACCTCATCAAAATCCAAGTGAACAACGACCATCTTTGTCTCCTGCTCGTTACTTCCCTCAATGAACAGATTTATTAGGAAAGATCTCCCCTGAGGCCTTGCATGGAGAATTGTGAGCGATTTTGGGCTCCTCGTTTGAGAAAGGATGTGGAGAGGATTCAGGGGAGGTTCACAGGGACGATTATGGGAATGAGAGGGTTGTGGTACAGGGAGCGTTTGCCTGGACTCTCAAGGGGGGAATCTCGTTGAAACATTTTGAATGTTGGAAGATGTGGATAGAATCGATTGTAAAGGTTGTTTCCCCACAGTGGGAGAGTCTAGGACAAAAGGGCACAACTTCAGGATTGAAGGGTGTTCGATCGGGTAGATCAGGGGAATTTCTTCAGCCGGACGGCGGTGGGAATCTGTGGAACTTGTTGCCATGGCCGGGTCATTGGGTGTACTTAAGGCAGAGATCGACAGTTTCTTGATTAGCCAAGTTATGGGGAAAAGGCCAGGAAGTGGGTCTGAATGGGGAAATGGATAGGCTCACGATCGAATGGTGGGGCAGCCCCAATGGGCTGAATGGTCTATTTCTGCTCCTGTGTCTTCTGGTCCTGTGAAGGAAACCCTGGAGACATCGGCCAGTTTTATCTTGTGCGTTCGAGTATGCCAGAACCTATCTTATCTCAGCACCAGTGACCAGAGTTCTAATCCTGGTGCGATCTGTAAGGAGTTTGCACGTTCTCCCTGTGCCTGCGTGGGTTTTCCCCAGGAAGGGGGGGCTCCAGTTTCCTCCCACCATTTGAAATGCAGCAGGGATTCATTGGGTGTAATAATAGGCAGCACAAGCTCAAGGGCCTGTTACTGCGCTGTGCGTCTGTGTGGGTCCCTCAGCCACGGAGCCCCCTCGCTGGTCTGCCGCCCTGTGGGGTCGTCTCCTCCACTTCTCCTTCTCAGCAGTGGGTGTTCTCCTCGCTTCTGGTGCCCTGCACCGGTCTGCCACTCCCCCGCCCCTCCCCTCCCCCCCCAGAGTCTGAAACCGCCCCACCTCATGGCCGCTGCCCAGCACAGCGGGATCATTGTCTGGAGAGGGAGTGCAGAATCACTGAGGGCCCCTTCCACTCTGCACACAGCATCTTTCAGCTGCTCCCGTCAGGGAAGAGATCCAGGAGGATCAGAGCCAGCACCACCAGACTGAGGATCAGCTTCTTCCCACGGGCAGTGAGAACGCTGAACGACCAAAGGAACTGACTCTCCGAGATCATCATATTCACAAAATAATATCCATTTCTAGATATGAAATACTTGTCCTGCGTGTGTATTATGTGTTATGTCTGGGTGTGTGTCTGCGTGCTTTACACCGAGGATCGAAGAACGCTGTTTCATCGGGTTGGACTTGTATAATCGGATGACAATAAACTCCACTTGACCAAGCTCAATCGTTGCTTGTGGACCAGGTGACGTTGCTGGAGATTATGGTGCAGGCTGGCTCAACAGAGGACAATTCAAGCGTCCCTTAGACAGGCCGGGGGATGTAAAAAATGGAGGGTGATGGGTGGGGAGGGTTGGATTGTTGAGGAGGTTTACTTGGGTCAGCACATCATGGGCCATATAGGGTCTGTACTGCTCCGTGTTTTATGTTCTCAGTTCAGTTCAAGTTTGTGGTCATCTGATTGTACAACTCAATGGGACTTGTTCTCCGGTCCCCTGTGCAAAACCCACAGACAAACATACAGGTGTTACACACAGTGCACATAGTAGAATAAATATTCTTAACAAACAGAACCATGGAGAGTTGTTTCAGAAGCTGCCCAGCGTTCTCACTGCCCCATAGGAAGAAGTGGTTCCTCAGCCTGGTGGGTGCTGGCCCTGAACCTCCTGGACCCGAGAGAACGGTGACATTTAATCTTAATTGTAGACATACAGGCCCTTCCAGCCCACAAGGCTGGGCTGCCCAAATATCCCAGTTAACGTACGACCCCCCCCCTCCCCGCATGTCTTAGAAAGGGTGGGAGGGAACCAAAGCCCCCCCCGGGGAAACCCGCACAGACAGGGGAGAACGTGCACACTCCTTACAGGGTCCAAAGCCCGGTCGCAGACATCTCTCCACTCACTAACCAATAACCATAAAATACGTGGGTTTTTCTTGGGTGCTCTGGTTTTCTCCCACCGTTCCCGAGACATATGGGGGGATCAGCAGGGCTTGAAATGACCTGTTACCATGCTGCCCAACTACATTTATAATGCAGAGTTGGTGAAACCATGTCCTTTCCCATAGTGCGCTTACAGCATCCAGGAGGAGCCTTGGGTTAAACGGGGGAGGCTGGCAGGCACTGGGGTGCCCAGCCAACATATACAAGAGTGCTGGAGAAACACAGCAGGTCAGACAGCGTCCCACAGGAAGGGATAGCACCAATGCTTCGGGCTTGGCCCTTCGTCAAGGTACAGCTAAAGGAGGCTCCTGAATAATAAGGTGAAGGGGGCAAGTGAGGGAGGAAGGGGCGGGGGTGGGGGTGGGAGGAGCCCAGGCCATAGGCACGTACAGTGGGGAGGGGGAATGGGGTGATGGGGAAATTCTCTGAATGGAGACAGAAGGGGTTGGAGCTGCAGGCGGTGGGTGTTTCCTGGCGGGCCCCTCGACGTCCCAACCGGTGCCAGGAGGGAGGCACAGGCTCAGTGTTAAACTCCTTGGCTGAAGCTGGCTGTGAGCTAGGCCCTGAGGGGCAGGGAACTCCAGCTGTGGGTCAGTCCGAGGAGAGAACGTGTTCAGGGTGGGGACGTTCCCGGAGAACGCTGCACAACAACCCACACCTCGGCAGGGCAGACAAGATTAGCTTCAATGACAAATTAACCAGGAGCTTAATTAGTTTGTCATGTTGTACCTAGTAACATGGTCCAGGCCCTTCGGCCCACAGTGTTGTGCCACCTCAAGAACCTGCTCGAACAACTCCCTCCTGTATAACCCTCCACTTTTCTCAGTTCCACCCAATAGTCTCATCAAAGATGAGAGGAGATTCTGAGAGGTGTAAGCAGGGAGAGATTGGTAAACACCAGAGGACGTCTCTACAAAGTGAAGGGAGGGAGGTTCAGGGGAGACGTCAGGGGGAAATTTATTTTACGCAGAGAGTTGTGGGGGCCTGGAATGCCTTGCCATGGGGTGGAGGCTGGATCATTAGGGGCATTTAAGAGAGGTACATGCATGGAAGGAAAATAGAGGATTACGGGGTAGGGAAAGGTTTTTTTTAGGACAGCCCCTCATTGAGGGCCAAAGGGCCTATCCTGTGCTGTCGTGTTCTATGTTCTATCCTTTGCCGGATTCCTCGTCCCCACTGCTCTCTGTGTGAAGAATGTACCCCTTACATTCCCCCCCACCTCACCTCTGGTATTTACTTAAAACCATGTGCCCCCCGTGTTAGCCGTTTCAGCCCTGGGAAGGATTCTTCTGTGAGCAGTCTGGCCGGTTACATCTAACAGCCGCTGTGTACAATTAGCACCAGGCAAAGGCAGTGTGAGGGCATGGGTGTGGGGTTCATCTAGGAGCCTGATGGCTGTGGGGGGGGGGAATGTCTGAGGTGAATGGGTCCTTCAGGGCACCGCCCAGCCATGGAAGGGCGGCCCAGTTGACACAACGCCGTCACAGTGCCAATGACACGGGTTGAAAACCTGGCGCTGTCTGTATGGAGTTTGCACGCCTCCCCCCCCATGTTCACCCAAGTTTTCCCTGGAGGGGGCTCCAGTTTCCTCCCACCCTTCAAACTGTGCGGGGGCTGCAGGTTAATTGGGCGGCACAGGCTCATGGGCTAGAAGGGCCTGTAACCGTGCTGTGTGCCTGTGCGTTTAAGTGAACTATTCAGCTAAGCTGCCATTTCTCCATCCACCCACTCCCCATTAAATGAAGAGAAGGTCCGCAGATGCCATGATTGTAGGAAATGTAAATGCTGGAGGAGCTTGGCCGATCTCACAGCATCCGTAGGAGGGAAGGATCTATCAGCGATATTTCAGGCCTGAGCCCTTCCTCAAGGTGTTGACCTGGAACATTGCTGATAGATCTTTCCCTTCTGTGGATGCAGTGAGTCCGGCCAAGGTCCTGCACCGACTTTCAGTGTCTCCTTCAGCGTGTCCGCTGCCTTGTGGAGTGGGCGGCCAGATCTCATTTAAAAAAAAAAAAATTTTAATGATACAGCGCGGTAACAGGCCCTACAATACGGTGCGGTAACAGGCCTTGCGATACACTGCGGAAACAGACCCTACGATAAATGCGGTAACAGGCCCTATGATACAGCATGGTAACAGGCCCTACGATACAGTGTGGTAAAAGGTCCTATGATACAGCATTGTAACAGGCCCTATGATAAGCACAGTAATAGGCCCTATGATATGGAGCAGTAACAGGCCCTACGATTGTGGTCGAAAGAATCAAAGACGTTGATCCAAACCAAGGCTTTTATTAGCAAAAGACAGGAGCTCTTCACAGGTGGCCAACCAGTCCGAATGATCCAACCTGGCTAGGGACACAACCCTTTAAGGCCCAGACAGTAGGCGTGGCTAAGCTCTCAGCCAATCGCTATAAGCACAGTCTAGATACTGTAACTATATACACTATATACATTGGTGATAGATCTGTACTATCACAACAATACAGCGCGGTAACAGGCCCTACGATACAGCGCAGTAACAGGCCCTATGATACAGTGCGGTAACAGGCCCTACGATAAGCGCAGTAACAAGCCCTACGATACAGCACGGTAACAGGCCCTATGATAAGTGCAGTTACAGGCCCTATGATAAGCGTGGAAGCAGGCCTTTCCGGTCCCCCAATTAACCTGCAATCCCCAGTACAATTTTGGAGGGTGAGAGGAAACCAGAGCCATGGGGAAAACTCACGCAGACACAGGGAGAATGTGTAGACTCCTTACGGACAGCGCGGGATGCGAACCCTGGGTCACACTGAATGACAGATCAAGCTGAAGGGGCCACACGGTCTTCTGCTTCTCCCTCCCCTCGAATCTTGAGGCGACGTCCCCAAGATCTGGTCTCATCCCTGAGGGGGCCTGAACCATTGACCCACAGTTAAACAGGGTCAGGCCCCTGCTGGATGAATCCAGTGATTTAAAAATTGACAGCAGAATCAGGAAGTGTCCGTTCAGCAGCAGTGGGCCGGGGAAAGGCCCAGCTGCTTTCTTCAAAGACACTGAAAAGCCGGAGGTGAAATGGAGCATGTTCTGTTTTAATATCAGTGCTTCCAGGTTCATGTTTTCATTTTGAATGAATCTCTCTCACGGGGGAGGTTGGTGAAGGTTGATTCGGCAGGGAGGGAGAGGTTCACACAGCAAATGGTGCTGAGGGAGTGCCGTGGGAGGGGGGGCTGAGGAGGGAGAGGAGGGATGAGAGGGAGAGGAGGGGGTGAGGGGGATGAGAAAAGAGTGAGACGGAGGTGAGGGGGGAGTGAAGGGGGGGAGAATGGAGGGTGAGGGGGTGTGAGGAGGAGGGTGAGGGGGGAGTGAGGAAGGGGGAGCCACACTGTGGGGACAGAGTTAAAACTGGGCGAAAGGTGAGATTTCGCCACAGTGAGAACAGGGAATTCTGGGAACATGGTAACATTGTCAACTCAGGACACTCTGACCTCTAACCCCCACTCCTGTAGGAATATCTCTCTCTCCCTCTCCTCTCATCTCCCTCCTCCCTTTCCCATTTATTTAACTCCTTTGCTCTCTTTCCTCTCCATCTCTCCCCTTCACTCTCTCTAAATTCCCTCCCTCCCTCTCTCTCCCTGTCTGTCTCCCTTCTTGTGATGCCCGTCGAAAGAACCAAAGACTTGTTGATCCAAACCAAGGCTTTTATTAACTAAAAGACTGGAGCATATCACAAGTAGGTCGACCAGTCCAGAATGACCTGGTCTGGTTAGGAGCAATCCTTTAAGACCTGCCAGTAGGTGTGGCTACACTCTCAGCCAATCACAGTCATCCTACACTACCATCCGTACATATACACATTGGTGATCGAATCTGTACTATCACACCCCTCTCCTTTGCTCTCTCTCTCCCCATCTCCATCTCTTCCCCCTCTCCCTCTCTCCATCTCTCCCCTTCTTCCTCCCTAAACCCTCTCTCCCTGCTCCTTCTCTCACCTCTCTCTCACTCTCTTGCTCTCTCTCTCCCTGTCACCATCTCACCCCCCTCTCTCTCCCTCTCCGTTCGTCTCTTCCCCCCTCTCTATCTCTCCCACTCTCTAAACCCCCTCTCCCCATCCCTCCCTCACCTCTCTCTCTCTTCCCCCCCCCACTCTCTCCCTTGCTCTCTCTCTCTCTCTCTCTCTCTCTCCCTCCCCATCTACGTCTCTCCCCCCCCCCCCTCCCTCAACTCTCTCTGTTCCATTTCCCTCTGCAGAGCTGCTTGTCTACCTGGCTGAAAGGTCAGGGTGTGAGAGGTGTAGTCATACTGAGAGGCAGGGGCGTGCGGTGGTGACGCCAGAGTTGATACAGCAACGGGTGCGTTTCCTGAGTCAGCGGGAGAATTTGGCAGTGGATCAGCACCTTGGCGGATCGGCCGCAGAGGTGCCGGCGCATGACCAGGAACCCCGGGGTGGGGGTGGGGAGGGGGGTTAGAGGGGCACGGAGAGCAGAGGTGTTGGGACCTTCCCCACGACAAGCTGCGGGAATCCAGAGGGCTGATGGTGGGTGGGGGAAAAGTTTTCTCAGACACAGGGTGAAGCTCCCTCAACACCCTCCCCTCACACACTCCCGGGACACGGTTATATCACACATCTGACAGGCACAGTTTCTCTCGAGCGGACCCCGCCCCTGCTGGTTCCAACAGCGATGGGAGCACCTCCCTCAAGGGACTAGTTCTGGAAGCAACCTGTGAAGCAACCCCAGTGGATTGCCAGCAGACACAAACCAGCCACGGGCTCGGTGTTGGCCAGATCGCCAGGTGCCATGGCCAGGTGGTGGGGAAACAGATGCTCGACAGGAAGGTGATCTCCCCACACGGCCTCCGGCAGTGAAATATTCCCACTCCCTCTCTCTGCTGTATCTTCCTTTGTCATCACAACCCATTTACAGCACAAAAAGAGACCACTCTGCCTTACTACTGCATGCTAACCCTATCCCCCGCCTGACCCAGTCCCGTATATTCCGTCGGGGCACTTTCCAACCTGACGGCACTAACATCGACTACCTCCGGTAACATTAACCCCCTTCCCCTGAGTCCCTCTCTCTCTCTCTCTCTCCCAGTCTATCCCCTCATCCCCTTTCCTCTCATTCACAGAGCCCCCATCCCCGTCTCTCTCCCCTCCCTCTGATCTTCCATCTCTCCGCCCCTTCCCTCCCCATTCGCAGAGCTCCCCCGCCTCTCCCTTGCTCCCTCCGTTCCTCGATCTGTTTTAAAATATTTTTATTGATATAATAAAATGTGCCGCAAGATTCGGAACAAACTATGAATATTCTCACAATCAGGAAATCCAGGCACAATCACAGAGTAAAATTTGACAACGCGAAATCCCCAGGGCAAGAAAGAGCAGAAAAATATCTGTCAAGACCCTCCCTCTCAGCAGGGTTGAAGGTGGGGGTGGGGTGCAGGGGAGACCTTCTCTGAGAGGGACGTCCCAGCTCCAAAATTCCAGAACAACGCTAACCTTGAGATCGCAGTCCGTAATGAGCCCCATTCCATTCGGAAGCTAACACTCAAGTCCTTGACGGCCCAGAAGAATTTGGGAAAGGCATTTCTCCAAACTCTCTGGGTAATTCTTCAGTTAAAATTGGAAACGTGCCCCTTCATTGCTCTTTTTTTGGATCACCTCAAGATGCTATTTGTTACTGACTTCAATTCAGAGCCGAATTTTATCGTTTATGCTGTTGATGGCAACTACGACGTGCAATTTCGATTAAATGGAAAGCTAATACTCCATCTCCACATGGGACAGTGACGAAGGGGAATTACGCCTTAACTTGGATAACCCATCAGGGATTCAAATATTGTTCGATCACTTCTCAAACTTTTTAAAAAAACGTTAGATGTACGGCGTGATAACATGCCCTTCCGGCCCACAACATCCAATTGACTTAAACCCTTGGTACGTTTTGAACAGTGGGAGGAAACTGGAGCATGTGGAGAACGTACAAACTCCACACAGACAGCGCTGTATTTGAACAACGGCCACTGGCGCTGAAACAGCGTGGCGCTAACCTCTTCTACCCTCCCGCCCATGTCCACCTGTGATCTGTTGGCCTGTGCTCCTCCCCCCTGCCCCTTCCTTCCACCTCTCCCCTCCTTCTTCAGACGCCTGCCCTGCTTTCTACTTATAGCCCAACGAGGGGCCCAGGGCCGGATCGCTGGCGAGCCTGTACTTCCCCGCAGTGGACACTGCTGTTCGTGTAATGGAGACCCTGTCTGCAGGCCCGTCCAAACACCGTGAATGGGACCACCTCCCATGTCCTCCTTCACCTTGAACCTGTCCTCTCAATGTCCCTCATAATTCATTTGAACATAGAACACTGTACAGGCCCTTCGTCCCTCGATATTGTGCTGACCCAAATATTCCTACCAAAAAATACTAAACCCTCCCTAACCCGTATCCCTCGATTTTTTTTCCATCCATGGGTCTGTCTAAGAATCTCATAAATGCCCCTAATGTTCCAGCCTCCACCACCACCCCAGGCAAGGCCTTCCAGGCCCCCACAATTCTCTCTGTAAAAGAACTTTCCCCCTGACATCTCCCATGAACTCCCCTCCCTTCACTTTGTATAGCAGTCCTCTGGTGTTTGCACAACCCGCCCTGGCCGTCCACCCTGTCTACGCCTCTCAGAATCTTGTTGATCTCTAAGTCTCCTCTCATCCTTTGTTCCAGAGAGAAAAGTCCCAGCTCTGCCCACCTAGCCCCATGAGACTTGTTTCCCAATCCAGGCAACATCCTGGTGAATCTCCTCTGCCCCCTCTCCACAGCTTCCCCATCCTCCCTGTAATGAGGTGACCAGAACTGAACACAATACTCCAAGTGGGGTCTCACCAGAGATTTGCAACATGACGTCTTGACTCCTGAACTCGATCCCCCAACTAATGAAGCCCAGAGGTCCATCGGGTTTCTTAACTATCCTATTAATCTGTGCGGTGACCTTGAGGGATGTATGGATTTGGACCCCAAGGTCCCTCTGTTCCCCCACACTGTTAAGTAACTGACCATTAACCCTGTTCTCAGCCTCTGGTTTAATCTCACATCACCTCACACTGATCCGAGTTGAAATCCTACAAACCTCTATGAGATCAGCCCTCAGCCTTTAACACTCCTGGGGGAAAAAAAAACCCAGGTTTATCCAGCCTCTCCTTCTAACTCAATTCTTCCAGTCATGGGAAGAGCCTGATGAATCTACCCCCTCCTCCAGCTTATTGACCCCTATCCTTGTAAGCCAATGACCAGAACTGGGCACCAATATCACTGGACAACAAATGTCTCCAGAAGGTTTTCTCCCTGAAACAAAATTGGGGGATTATGATCAAGAATCTCAAGCTGGACATAAAGATAATTCCAGATTTGTCTATCACGTTGGAAGTTGGAGAAAGAGTAAATTAACTTTGGTTGAATTCATCTTATTTAATTGCCTAATTATGCTGATTCTTTGCGTGAGTTCAACCGACCGAAAAATGTTTTGCCACTGATTTTTGTTTGTACTCGGCATCTGATGCCTCTCAGATCAGTGTCCAACAATAGTCGGACGGCACTGATGGATTCCAGTTGCCCCGATTGCGTTTTTCCACAGTCGCAATATCCCAGTGAAACCTTTCATCGTGTTCATCACCGAGATCAGCTGGGAAGAAGTCCAAGGGCGAATTTTCAATGATGTGCTGCATTTCTTGGTTTTGTAAACTTAAAATATGACAGGAAATCACCAAAATAGATCTTACCTTTCAAAGAAAACTGAACATGATAGGAAAATTCTAAGATGATTTTTGTGATCAGCAGCCCCAAATCCATCAAATCCACCCCAGAGCGTTCAGGAAGCCATCTCCTCTGGTCTCTGTAGACACCGTGGGTTGGAACCTACTGAACCGTTCCACCAAGTGGGACCCTTTTTTAATTTACTTTCTAGTTGCATCCTGATAGGAGCCGATTTTGGCCATTTAAGCCCATGTCGCCCAAGTTAACCCACAACCCTGGATGTTATTGGAGGAAATCGGAGCCCCCCCTGGGGAAAACCCAGATGCAAACTCCTTACAGACAACATGGGACTCGAACCCTGGTCACTGGCGTTGGGACAGTTTTGCATTAGCTGCTAGCTACTGAAATCCATGAAGGCAACCCTTACCCTCAACAATCCATCTGCGTCCACCCACCCCCCCCTCAAGATTATAAGAGGTGACCTCCCCTACACAAGCCAAATTGACTCTCAACGACATCAGACAATGAAGATTTTGGGTGCATTTTATGGATTTTTGGGGGGTACTGATCATACGGTTTCCTATCATGTGCCCGTTCTTTTGATATAACCTATCTGTGTGATTTCCTGTCATAGCTTAAGTCCGCAAAGCAAGCTGTTTTGGTCAGTCCAAGCCTGGCTGGGAAGGTGCTATACAAATGCTGTCTTAAGCTGGGGCATGCTTGGTCTGGGATGGATGCAGACAGGCTCTAAAGGCAGCTCACATATCCAGATGCTGTGTATTACACTGACATAGATTGTTCTTCAGGCAATAGCAGAGCGAGTGTCCTTAACAATGGCATTTATTAGCTGCCCATACGTATCAATCTGTCTGTGGCCAGTATATGCTTAAGGCTAAATTCAATAAAAGTTGTTCCAACTTCCTACGTGATACAGCAAATATAAAATTACCTTTGTGTTCAATCCCCCCGTTTTTTTTTTCTGGAAGCCAACCTTTTGAAAAGATTTTGTTGCCCTGTGGATTTCTGAAGTGAGGAAATCCTTCCCCTGAGGACCCACCCTGGTAGTTTCCCCAGCCCAGACATGAGGCTCACTGGCATTTAATTTGCTGGTAGAAACTCTCTCCACGGTGGGAGAGTCTCAGACAGGAGGGCAGGAGTGAAGGGCGTCTGCTCGGAACAGAGGGGCGAAGGGATTTTTTTCACCCAGAGGGCAGTGAATCTATGGAATTTGTTGCCACAGGCGGCTATGGAGGCTGGGTCATTGGATGTATTTTAAGGCAGAGATCGACAGGTTCTTGGGTCGGCACAACACTGTGGGCCGAAGGGCCTGGACTGTGGGTTTTTCTGTTCCATGTTCTGACAGTACAACATGACAAGCTTTCAACTAATTACTGTATGTAATGGCTGATACTGTGTAAAACTCAACCCCCTATTTTTGGCTCCAGTTGCCTGCCCCCAAACGTGGACTCTCGCCCAGACCCTAGCCACCCATCCCCAGAGCCCCCATCATCCAGACCCCAGCTGCCTGCTGATCCAAGCTCCTGTTGCCCCGAGTGGGCGCCCATCTAATTTTGAGCGAAGAGCTCAAGTCTGGAACGAGGGCCTCATAGGGGGTGGAATGGGGAGCCATGATTAAATGGTGGGGTGGGCCTGATGGGCTGAATGGCCTGCCTCTGCTCCTGTGCACTGTGGTTAGAGAGGACACGATCTCCGTCACAGGGGGCCCCAGTGGGTTTGATTCTGCAGAAGTTGTTGTCGCTTTCCCTGAGCTTGTCCCAAGAGGGTTTGAAAGTCGAGTCAGAGTGTGTATGTGATGTTATCGGTGGTGCCCGGCGTGAACACTCTTTCCTGCTCCTTCCTCTACTCCTTTCTAGTGGTTTAGTTACACGTAATAGAGGTTTTTTTTCTGACAGAGGCTGAGGCCACTGTTTTACTTTTCTCAGTGCTACACAGCCCCGTCTATTTATTACCCCATGGATCTTGTCCGCTCAAACAAGGCAGCGCGATTTCTGTGTGATCTGCGACTGGCCGGATACAGAGAGGCGGTGGGGCTGAGGCAGTGGTGAAGTGGGGGTGGGGGTGGGTTGGTGCGGGAGCCTGTCAGAACCTTTCGCCGAGGTCGGACAGCACCCTGAGTCCATTCAGCCCCTCTGCACGGGACCTGCTGTAAACCTCCCAGGCACCTGTCCATACTCTCAGCAGTCTGGTGGGGTGGGGGGGTTGTGGACCCACATTTGCACGCGCGTGCACACTCCTGGCCCATGCAGGAACCCCATGCACGCCCGCCACATGCTTGTTCTTCCTTGACACTCTCGTCCCTGACATTCACTTGAGGTCCACTCGCACACTCGGGATGTGTGAAGTTGCTTACACATCCCTTGTACACTCACTCAGTATCCATGTGCACGTTTGGATTCCTTTTACACTCCCCTCCATCCTCATTGTTGCTTTTACATTCCCATTACACACTCACACCACACTTATATTCACTGCACATGCCCACACTCACAGCCACACTCTCCTTGCACACTGATATCCAGGGTGTACTCTCATGTTCAGTTCACACACCCAGCACAACCCCATTACACACCCACATCCCTGTTACATATCCAACATTTACACTCACACACAACCCAATTACAAACCCACATCCCTGTTACACACCCAATATTTACATGCACACACAACCCCATTACACACCCACATCCCTGTGACACACTCAACATTTATACTCACACACAACCCCATTACATACTCACATCCCTGTTACACACCCAACATACACATGCATGCAACCCCATTGCAAATGCAGAGAGGGGGGAGAGAGGGATAGAGAGCAGGGAGAGAAAAGGAGGAGAGAGAGAGGGAGGGAGGGGGGAGAGAGAGAGAGAGATGGGGAAAAAGGGAGGGTGGAGAGGGAGAGAGGGGGGAAACAGGGAGGGAGGAGAGGGAGAGAGTGTGAGGGAAAACAGGGAGGAAGGAGAGAGTGAGAGAGAGAAAAAACAGGGAGGGAGGAGGGAGAGAGGGGGTAAACAGGGAGGGAGGAGAGAGGGACAGAGCGAGACAGAGGGAGTGAGAGAGAGGGGAAACAGAGGGAGAGAGAGAAAGAGGGAGTGAGAAAGAGGAAGAGAGTGAGAGAGGGAACAGAGGGAGGAGAGAGAAACAGAGTGAGAGAGAGGAGGGGAGAGTGAGAGAGGAGGAACAGGGAGGGAGGAGAGAGGGAGAGAGAAAAAGAGGGAGTGAGAGAGAGAGGAGGAAGAGAGTAAGAGAGGGAGAACATAGAGGGAGGAGAGAGAGAGGAAGGGAGGGAGGGCAGAATGCGGTGCTGAACAGACAATGCGTTGGAGAAATGTGGTGAGAAGGGGAAGGAAGTTTCGGTCTCGTTCATCCACCAGATGTAACCTTCAAGGGGAGCTAGTGAACTAAGAGAACCGGTAGCTAGAGTGCACTCAGTGTCTGACCGGGGACGGCGGAGAATTTTGGCTGAGGCCCGGCGCCCTGGGGTGTGGGGGCCCTGAGCTACCCGCGGGAGATGGGTGGCGGGCGCACAGAGCCCCGGGTAGGTGGAGGAGAAGGTTCCTGAGGCAGCAGGAGGCCCTGGTGAGTCAGAACCCCACCTTGAGGAAGATCGCCAGGCCACACTCGGGCGAGGGAAGTTGAGGGGGGGGGAGGAAGAGCGGGTGGGGGGGGGCTCTCCCACGCTCACTCCCTTCCAGAACCTCAGCCCAGTCCTGTGGTGGAGGGGGGGGTGCAAGGGGAGGTGCAGACAAGGCTTCCACCTGCCCCGGAGGAGGTGGGGAAGATCTTGCTGGAATGCCAAACACCCCGACGAGTCTTCACAGGAGGTCCTGTGGTCTGTGACAGGATCCTTAGCCCGAGGGCATGGGTCAAAGGTGAAAGGTGAAATATTTAAAGGGGTTATTCGAGGAGGAGTGGACTGCGAGCAGAGGGTATGGATCGAGCTGGAGTGGTGAACTTGGGCTCAAATTTGGATAGACACATTGCTCGGAGAGGCAAGATCTGGATGCAGGTGAATGGGATGAGACGAAGTTTGGCACAGACTAGAAGGGCCGAAGGGCCTCTTTCTGTGCTGTAATTTTAAAAAAATGTAGACATTTAGCCCTTCCGACCTGCGCCGCCCAATTGACCTAAACCCCCTGGTACATTTCGAATGGTGTGAGCCCCTGGGGGAAACCCCACACGGATGACGGAGGATGAGGGGAGACCCTGATGGAGGTGACAAGATGAAGAGAGGCATTGATTGTGTAGATGGCCAGAGGCTTTTCTCCAGGAGCTGAAATGCCCAGCATGAGGGAGCGTAAAGTTCTTCACTCACACAGAGAGAATGGTGGGTGCATGGAATGGTGGTGGAGACTGGGACAGTAGGACACTACAGCACAGGACAGGCCCTTTGGCCCTCAATGTGGGGCTGTCCTAAATAAAAACCCTTCCCTACCCTGTAACCCTCTATTTTTCTTCCATCCATGGGCTCTTCAATACCCCCACCCCCAAGGCATTCCAGGCCCCCACCACTCTCTGCGTGATAAAATTAGCCTGAGCTCAGTGCTCCTGCTTCGGATTGATGCACAGCTGGAGCTTCCTGTCTCTCAGAGCCCAGCTCACAGCCGGCTTCGGCCAGGGGGGTTTAACACTGAGCCTGCGCCTCCCTCCTGGCGCCGGTAGGGATGTGCTCTCCGCACCGAGAAAGCCGCCAGGGAACACCGTCGTTCCGGAACATTCCAGGTTGCGGACCCCTCTGCATCGGAGGGATCGGGTGCAGATTGGGAGATGAGCGCTGTCACTGTGTCCCCATCAGTGAACAGGATCTCCCAGTGGCCAACTCGGTGCTCCCCCCTCCCGCATTGACACATCTGTCCACGGTCTCGTGCCCTATCAAACCAAGGCCACCTGTAAATTGGGGGGAGCAGCGCCTCGTATTCTGTCTCCAACTAGACAGCATGAACATCGACTTCCAGTTTCCATCAAACCCCTTCTGCTGTCTTTCTCACCAGATCACCCCCCTTCCCTCCCCATTCAGAGGGCAGGTCCAAATACCCCTCCAGTTGATGGGGTGTTGGGCCCTCTTTCATTCAAGAGCCGCACGGTGCATTCACACTTGCATTCAAAAGCAGCGGTCATGTTAAGGCGCTACACGAGGCTTCATGCAGTTGAAAGGCCGCACCTTAGGGTACAGCGAGAAAGCTCATTTCGAGAGCAATCTAGCGAGTCATCCCATACAGGGATTGGGAAAACGGTGCAGTGTAACAGTTGAGGGGGGGCTCATTCAGGAGACTAATAAGAGCCCTGCCCTCAAATGTGGGGCCACATGATGTCACGCGTGTGATTCTGCTTTCTGGCAAAGAGGGAGGGGGGGGTTGAGGGGGTTACCTTTGGGAGGGGTTGTGCTGAGGGAGGGGCAGTAAGGAGGGAGGGGCGGAGAGGAGGGGGGGTGATGAACTGTCAAGCTGGGCATTCATATATTTCACCAGCTCCTCCTTCGTTCCCCTCTCCCTCCCCTCCTGCCCCTTCCCTCACTTTTCCCTATCCCACCCCTCCATCAGCTCTGCTCCCTCCATCCTCGCAAGCTTTCCTCCTCATCCCCAGGATGGCGCATGGAACCTGGCCTCCCCACCCCTCCCCCTGCCCTTCGACCTCTCACCTCCATCCTGCTTCCCCTAGGATAGGTCCACTAACACCCCTCTCCCACCCATCCCTGCCTCCCTTCTTCTCCCCTCCCTCTCCCACCACAAAGGGTCAGGCCCACTCTTCCCCCTCCCCTCCCCCCCCAGTTCAGACCCAGTAAGTCCCCTGAACCCTCTCCCCTCCCAGGTCTGGCCCTCCAACCCCCACTCCCCTCTCCTACCCTCCTTCTAACCCTTCCCCCACCCTCCAGGACAGGTCCACTAACACCCTTCCCCCACCCTCCAGGACAGGTCCACTAACACCCTTCCCCCACCCTCCAGGACAGGTCCACTAACACCCTTCCCCCACCCTCCAGGACAGGTCCAATAACACCCTCCCCCCTGTGTTTTCCAGGCGGTGACCTGAACAGTGGGCTGAGCCCTTGGGCGAGCGCCAGTCGCCATGTCGGAGGTGCCAGGACTCAGGCCAACGTCAGACCTGCCGCCATTGCTCTTCTTCGAGCGCTCCTGCCCCTCGGGCCTGGGGCTGGAGGGGTGCGAGGGCCCCGGGGACCCTTGCTACGGAATCGATGGCCTGGACACCCTGCAGCCACCCGAGGATGGGTCCAAGATGGCTGTGGCCACGAGTGAAGGCTGGGCAGCTTCTGATCCTGGCGGGGAGGCCCAGGCCAAGCGAGAAGGGGCCAACCATAGGCCCTTGGCCTACCCCAGTGAGGGCAGGCTGGACTCCTTCGATGAGGCCTTTGCCCCCCGCCTGCCACTAGGCCAGGCCCCACCAGCACACGGATCTGCCCAGATGCCCATGCTGAGCCAGGTGCTGGAAGGCAGGGTGGCACAGGGCCCGCGTTACCGCATCCTGGCGCAGGCCCGCCGCACGCTCAGGCCTCAGGCCTTCCCACAGCGGATGGCGGGTGAGAGTGGTGGGCAGCCATGGGCGCAGTACGGGCCAGTGGCCCAGCAGTGGGCCGGGCAGCAGTGCCGCAGCAAGGCAGAGCCACTCCCACAGGCCGCAATGGCTCCCGGGACGCAGTTCGTGTACAGGGGGAGGCAGCACTACTGCCTGCAGGATGTTCAGGGACCGCAGCTATACCCAGACCACAGCCAGGGGTCGGCAGGTAACCATGACGGGGACGGCGGCGAAATTGGGTGGGGTGTGCTGTGTCTTGGAGCACTGCGGTGGTGTGCGTGTGCGCGGTGTATCACGGTGTTGCAGATTCTGGGAAGAATAGGAGGGGTGAAATGGATGGAACGGCCTCACCCCGATTGCTCCCTGACCTGTGTGCTTCGTTTCCAGTGCAGACCGCCTCGCCCCAGTACGTGACCACTTATGCGAGACAGGACTGCCAGGTCAGCAGTGAGCCTGCGTGGAACCCCTGCACATCCAAACATGTGGCCTCACACATCTGCCCCACCGACATCTACTGGGACCAGGTACGCACAGCAACAGTACTGCGCTTCTGTGTATGCGAACCTGCTCTAGAACACAAACCAGCTCCTGCACACACCTCCCTGCTCCTGTATTCACCCCCTTCACTCCTGTACATCCCCCACTCTTGTACACAGATCCCCACTCCTGCACACACCCCCCATTCCTGTATACACACCAACCCTGTACACACACTCCCACTCCTGTACACCCCCCCATTCCTGTACACACCCCTGCTCCTGTACACAATCCCTCTCTCCTGTACACAACCCCCACTCCTGTATAGACCCCCCATTCGTGTCCCTACTAGCCTACAGTCCCATCAACCCCAGACCATTCCTGTGCCTGCTAGCCCACGATCCCAGGCTCTGCCACAATTTGTGGCCCATTGGACAGTAGGACCTTGTTCTTTACTTGTCGATGTGGGAGATCCTTCTCTTCACCATTACACCTCCATTCTGGGGGGGGGGGGCAGTAGGAATTTTGGTGGGGGCAGCATGTGCCACCATTTATTGTTGTTTCCAGTGCGGTGGGGGTGTACCTGCCGGGGGTGGGTGGTGGGAATGGGATCTGGGGAGAACAGAATCAACTGGAGAGCTGGCAGAGATAGGATGGGCAGAAGAGCCTCACCCCCTGGCACTGACAGATGGATAAGGCAGCAGAACCCTTGGTGATTGGCCACCAAGAATCCCTGGGCTCAGCCAATAGGAACTCAAGGTGAGGACGGCTGTCTGTTTCACCACCCTTTGGTGAGCAGGGGTTTCTGTACAATGGAGCCCTCCCCTTCTACATCAGTACCTGGGATCATGGGTATTGCACCAAGCGGTGCCATGTAATCTCTCCCTGAGTCGGTTCACCAACGCCCCGGCCGCCCGTTGCTTCTGCCGTCCGGAGAGACAATGTAACCTGCAGAGGAGGTTCACCAGGTTGATTTCAGGGATGAGGACCCTGGTGATTTGCTGCCGAGGTTCTCCAGACTCAGCCAATGGACACACAGGGTGAGGGACAGGCAGCGCCAGGACCCTGGTGATTGGCTGCCGGGGTTCCACTCACGACCCTCTCCTCTTCTCCCCACAGGTTCACCAGGGCCTGCCATCCTGTGACAGGTTAACCAGCCAAAGGTAGGGTCACGAGGGTCTCTGCCCTCCCTCGAACGAACGACAGGGATGCAAGTGGGGGAGGGAGCAGGATCCGTAGAGGGGGAGGGTAACGGCCTCACATAAGGACCCATCAGATTTAGTGTTGCAACTAATCATTCTGGGAGAACCTGGAGAATTGGGAAATTTTGACATACAGCACGGTAAAAGGCCATTCTGTCCACGAGTCTGTGCTGCCCAATTTACACCTACGTTTTTTTGAAGGGTGAGAGGAAACCAACAAGGAGAGCGAACAAGCTCCTTTCAGAGAGCGCAGGATTTGAACCCTGGTCCCGATCACTGGGGGCTGTAATGGTGTTGTGGCTAACTGGGGCGCCCATGGTGCCATAGATCCAGATTGGGTCGGGACAGTCTGGAGTCACATACAGATCCAGACCGGATCTGGACGTACCAGAGTCACATACAGACCCGGACCAGGTGAGGATGGACTGGAGTCACATACAGTACCGGA
This sequence comes from Narcine bancroftii, assembly GCF_036971445.1. Lineage (NCBI taxonomy): Eukaryota > Metazoa > Chordata > Chondrichthyes > Torpediniformes > Narcinidae > Narcine > Narcine bancroftii. The sequence continues at coordinate 75,057,986 of NC_091476.1, forward strand.
CCGGATCAGAGCAGACTAGAGTCACATGGAGACCCAGACTAGGTCAGGACAGTCTGGAGTCACATACAGACCTGAATCGATCAGGACAGACTGGAGTCACATATAGACCCCTCCCCACCAATCAACCCCTTGGCACCGTGACTGCAGAAGATGCTCCACGCCCCACACCCCCTCCCTCACCACCGTTCGGGGCCCCAAACACTCCTTCTCAGCGAAGCAACACTTTGCTTGTGTATCTGCTGGGATCATCTACTGCACCCGGTGCTCCAACAGTGGTCTCTTCTATGTCAAAGACAAGGTACAGAACGGGAGACGTCGCTTCACTGAGCCCCTCAGCTCCATCCGCTGCAATGGCTGCCCATTTCAATTCCCCGCCCCACTCCCTGGCCGACATGTCCGTCTGTGCACATTCAGACTGAGACCACCTGTAAATTGGAGGAATAGCCCCTCATCTTCCGTCTGGGCTCCCTCCAACCAGATGGCACTAGTCAAGTTCTCTGGCTTTCATTCACCCACCCCCCTTCTTCTTTCACTCTCCTTTCCCCAGCTCTCTCTTCCACCATCCTCCCTTTCTTCCGTCTGTCTCCTTCCACAGAGCCCAAATCAATTCTCACCTCTCCCCTTATCATCTCCAATGAACACCTTGTGCTGGTCTGAACCCCTCCCCCCATTTTTCCCTTTTCTATTCCCAGTCTTTATTGAGGTGCCCGCCTGCTCAGACCTCAAATAAAGGCCCAGGCCCAAAATGTCGGAGGGGTATCTTTACCCCCTACAGGCGCTATGAGACTGGCCGAGTTCCTCCAGCATCTCGGTGTCTGTGGATGTTCGTGTTTCACCCCTAATGTTCCAGCCTCCACCACCACCCCGGCATTCCAGGCCCCTGCAACTCTCTGTGTAAAAAAAATCCCCCTCGACGTCTCCCCCCTAAACTTCCCTCTCTTCACCTTAAACATAATCTCCGATAGAGGCGATCGATGCTCCTTAACCAACGGCCTTCTCATCCCACCTGTCACCGACTGGTGCCCACTTCCGGAGGTGTGGGAATTCACGGGGGTCAATGGGAATTCTCTGCTCCTGACGCCCTGTGGTTGGAACCGGCAGGAGAGCGGTGGAGGAGAGGGAGGAGGGGTCCTACCCCTTCAGCTGTGGATACTGCAAGGAGCAATTCCGGAACATCCTGAGCTTCCAGGCTCACGTGGGGAGCGGAGGATGCATGGGCCGATCCCACACTGTGACCCAGGTCAGTCAGTGACAGGGAGGGGTGGGGTGGGGAGAAGGAACAGTAACCGGCAGGGGCTGAGGGCCAAGAATTGAGACAATTGCTGGAGAGGGAGCCCACAGGTGTCTGCAGATGGTCCTCTGGAGTGAATATGGAGCTTGATCCTTTGTCATTAGTGAGTCCTTTGACAAGATCCCACACGGAAGGTTGGTCAGGAAGGTGCAGACGCTCAATATTCATGGTGAAGTAGTGAACTGGACTATACAATGGGTGGACGGGAGGAGACAGAGAGTTGTGGTGGATGACGCTTCTCAGACTGAAGGCCGGTGACTAGTGGTGCCTCAGGGATCGGTGCTGGGACCATTGATGTTTGTTGTCTATATCAGTGATCTGGATGATAATGTGGTGAATTGGATCAGCAAGTTTGCAGGTGACACTAAGATTGGAGGCGTCGTGGACGGTGGGGAAGGTTTTCAAAGCTTACAGAGGGATCTGGACCAGCTGGAAAAATGGGCTGAAAAATGGGAGATGGTGTTTAATGCAGACAAGTGTGAGGTGTTGCATTTTGGAGGGACAAACCAAGAAAGGACGTACATGGTGAATGGTCAGGCACTAAGGAGTGCGATAGAACAGAGGGAGCTGGGAACACAGATACATAACTCCCTGAAAGTGATGTCACAGGTGGACAGGGTTGTAGAGAGAGCTTTTGGCACATTGGCCTTCATAAATCAAAGTATTGAGGACAGAAGTTGGGATGTTGTGGTAAAGTTGTAGAAGACATTGGTGAGGCCAAATTTGGAGAATTGTGTGCAGTTTTGGTCACTGAACTACATGAAAAATATCAATCAGATAGAAAGAGGGCAGAGAAGATTTACTAGGACTTGCTTAGACTTCAGGGACTGAGTTACAGGGAAAGGTTAAACAGGTGAGGACTTTATTCCCTGGAGCGTAGAAGAATGAGGGGAGATTTGATGGAGGTGTTTAAAATTATGAGGGGGACAGAGTAAATGTAGGTCACCTTTTCCCCACTGAGGGTGGGTTAGATACAAACCAGAGGACATAGGTAAAAGGTTTGGGGGAACTTCCTCACACAGAGTGTGGAACAAGCTGAAGTGGTGAATTTGGGCTCAATTTTAACATTTGAGAAGAATTTGGACAGGTACTTGGGTGAGAGGGGGATGGAGGGCAATGGACTGGGTGCAGGGCTAGGGAGAATAGTTCAGCACAGTGTAGAAGGGCCGAAGAGCCTGTTTTCTTTGCTGTCATGTTCTGTTATTCTAGTAGCTGTGTGTAAGTTTAATCTGACCTTAACTGTCCCCTTACATTGATTCACCTGACAAAACCCCTCTACATGACCTTCCCCCTTCCCCACCTTCACTGACACCTCTCTCTCTCTCACCCCATTCTGATGAAAGGTCTGTGTCCTGAGCCGATTTCCCTCCCCACAGACGCTGCCCCATTTGCCAAGCATTTCATAGAACATAAAACAGGACAGGCCCTTCAGCCCTCGATATTGTGCTGACCCATATATTTCTTCCAAAAAAGTACTCAACCTTCCCCACCCCGTAACCCTCTATATTCCTTCCATCGCGGTGCCTCAGAGTCTCTTAAATGTTCCAGCCTCCACCACCACCCCCAGCAAGGCATTCCAGGCCCCCACAACTCTCTACATAAAAAAACATCCCCCTGACGTCTCCCCTAATCTTCCCTCCCTTCACTTTATACAGACGTCCTCTGGTGTTGGCTGATCCCACCCTGGGAAACAGGGGCTGGCCGTCCACCCTGTCTACGCCTCTCATAATTTTGTCGACCTCAATCACGTCTCCTCTCATCCTTCTTTACTCCAGAGAGAAAAGTCCCAGCTCTGCCAACCTTGCCTCATGAGACTTGTTTCCCAATCCAGGCAACAGCCTGGTGAATCTCCTCTGCCCCCACTCCACAGCATCCACATCCTTCCCGTAATGAGGCGACCAGAACTGAACACAATACTCTAAATGGGATCTGACCAGAGATTTGTAGAGTAGCAACGTGATTTCTCGACTCCTGAACTCAATCCCCCAACCAATGAAGCCCAGTGACCCATCGGCCTTCTTAACTATCCTATCAACCTGGGCAGCAACCTTGAGGGATGTATGGATTTGGACCCCAAGGTCCCTCTGTTCCTCCACACTGTTAAGTAACTGACCATTAACCCCGTTCTCACCCTTCTGGCTTGTACTTCCTAAATGCATCACCTCACCCTGATCCGGATTGAACTCCATCTGCCACTTCTCTACCGAACTCTGCCTCCTGTCTACATCCCGTTGTAACCTTCAGCTCCATCCACAGCCCCTCCAACCTTCGTGTCACCTGCAAATTCACTGGCCCATCCTTCCACCTCTTCATCCAAAATCACGAAGAGTAGAGGGTCCCAGAACAGATCCCTGCGGCTCCTCCACTTGTCACTGAATTTTCTGGACGTTTTAAATTTTAAATGTAATTTTTTTAAAAATTTAGACATACAGCATGGTAACTTGTCCTTTCAGCCCACGAGACCAGGCTGCCCAGTTCTACCCAATTGAACTACATCCCCAATACGTTTTGAACGGTGGAAGGAAACCAGAGCCTCCCAGGGGAAAACCCACACAGACACGGGAAGAACGTGCAAACTCCTTACACACAGTGTGGGATTCGAACCCTGGTCCTGATCACTGGTGCTGTAACACATTGCCAACCATGGCACTTCAATCTTTGTCAGCCTTTGGGGAGAGGCTGACAGAGGAGGCAATGGGGGGAAGAGGGCGCTGGGGAGCTTGGAGGGGGACAGGTGCAGAGGGGAAGGTTGAGCACCACCTTTCTTCTTGCAGAATAATGGACAGAAAGCCTCGAGGGACGCCGGCCATCTCTCTCCCCACCTCCCAACCAGTGCCTTGCCAATGAAGGTGCTGGGAGCCAAACCCTGCGGGCAAGCCACCCTCCTGATGGAGACTCCAGGCGACTTTCTGTCCAGGCAGGAAATGACAATGCTGGACATGGCCGACTACTGGAAGCCAGAGGTGGCTGCCTCCTTCATTCTCCGCTGCGCTCGTCTCCGCTGCTGCTTTGCCTCCCCCTTCTGTGGGTGGGAAGGCCCCCTGCACTGCACATGGAGGGTGGGAGATGTTGTGGGAAGGGCAGAGGGGTGTCTAAGTGGTGCACCTCCAGTAGAATCATTGGGGGTGTTGAGAAGAGGAGACCAAATCTCAGCAACTCCGCATGCTCCGCCCTTAAGGGGACCACAAGGCTGCTGATTCGGGGGAGGGGGGCTGAAACTCTTGCTACCATGGATTCAAACAGGTCCATGTGCAAGATTTCCCACCTTTAGAACCACAAATTCCCCTAAACTTCTGTCCTTTCACTTTGTACAGACGTCCCATGATGTTTGCTGAACCCGCCCTGGGAAACAGGTGCTGGCCGTCCATCCCTATCTATGCCTCTCAGAATCTTGTCGACCTCGATCACGTCTCCTCTTATCCTTCTTGTCTCCGGAGAGAAAAGTCCCAGCTCTGCTAACCTTGCCTCATGAGACTTGTTTCCCATCCAGGCAACATCCTGGTGAATCTCCTCTGCCCCCTCTCCACAGCATCCCCATCCTCCCAGTAACGAGGTGACCAGAACTGAACATAATACTTCAAGTGGGGTCTCACCAGAGATTTGTAGAGTTGTAACATGACCTCTGGACTTCTGAACTCAATCCCCTGAGTAATGAAGCCCAGCATCCCATTGACCATTATAGAGTGATGAGAGCCTGGAATGCCTTGACTGAGGTGGACGTTGGAACATTGGGGGCATTTAAGAGATTCTCAGACACATGGATGGAAGGAAAATAGAGGGTTACGGGGTAGGGAGGGTTTTGTATAAAAGGGTTGGTACAATATTGTGGGCTGAAGGGCCTGTACTGTACTGTGGATGGCTGCGCACTCTCCTGTAGAAATGCCTGCCTCGCCTGTGGGCTGGGGGTAGGGGAGTCTAACGCCATGTCGTTGGGTCCCACAGACTGCCGAGGCCACACCCATCTACCGGAGCTACCTCCGAGTCCCTGGTGGGGACCAGGACGGAATGTGGGGTCCACCCTGCTACACACCACCGCCCATGTTAGACCCGCTGCGGAAGGCGGCCGGACTCTTCACTGCCGTTTCTCCCCACGACCCCTTCCCCTGCACCCAATTCAGTAAGTATCCATCTCCTGGGCAAGTCCGGCTGGGGCCCCGGCGAGGGGGGGGGGGGGTGTCCCTCATTCCAGCTGTGTTTTCTCCCCCCTCCCTCTCCCGACCACTGCCTCTCCCTCTGGCCACCCCCACCCCCAATCCTCACTGAACCCTCCCAGAGTCCCTGTCCCTCTTAACCCTGGAACATTTATGCCTGCGGTTGGATGGAGAAGCTCCGGCCGGGTTCAGAGTGACCTCATCAGGAAATCAGAGGCCGGAATATTGTCAGTGGTGGTGGGGGGCGGGGTGAGGGAAGAGAGAGGGAAAGATGGGGAGTTGGAGAGGAGGGGGTAAGGGGAGAGAGGGATGGGGAGAAGGAGGGGGTGGAGGGAGAGAGATGGGGGAGTGGGAGATGGAGGGAGAGGTAGAGGGGAGGGGGATGAGAGGGCAGGAGGGGTAGGGAGAGAGTGAGAAAGAAAGGGAATTTGTGAGTGGGGACAGGAGGGAGGGAGGGGGGAAGGAGGGGAGGCGGGAAGGGGGAAGGAGGGGAGGCGGGAAGGGGGAAGGAGGGGAGGCGGGAAGGAGGGGACCGTCTCAGTTTCTACCAGCTGATGATGATGACTTCACCTCGGACAGACAGATTTGACGACGTTGCGCAGGGAGGTAACACTGGAGGGAACAGCCCGTCTCCGTGAGTACTTCACTCCCACCTGGTCCTTCCCTCCTGCCTCGATCAGGTCCTCTGTGGTGGGGGGTGGGGCAGTGTCGAACCAGCAGCAAGGCCAGCGTGGCTATTTAGCCCCTCCTGCTGCTGCTCCCCCTCCTGCTGCTGCTCCCCCTCCCCTGAAGTGGTTGGACTTCCGAAAATCCCTAAAGTGAGTCGAGCCACTGCTGCCCCCCACCCCAGCTCCGGTTCGATCCTTACCACCAGCACTGTCCGTGTGGAGTTTGCACATTCTCCCGGATGGGGTTTTCCTGCTTCTCTACCTTGTCCCAATGACGGGTGTGGGGGTGAATCAGCTGCTTAACCCTATTGCCCAGTGTGTGGGTGAGGGCGAGAATTCGGGGATCAGCCTTAACAGGTCATTAGGGCACAGTCTCTTCGGCCCACAGGTCTGTGCTGGCCCTGATGTTCAAACCAAATGAAACTGGTGGAGGGTTCTGGCTGTGAGGTAGGGAAGGGCCAGTACTGGTTGTAATATACAATACAGCCCAGTTCAGGCCCTTCAGCACTCGGATGTGCTGACCCATTGTTACACAGAGAATAATGGAAGCCTGGAATGGGGTGGAGGCTGGTTCAATAGGAAGATTTAAAACAGGCACATGGATGGAAGAAAAATAGAGGGTTGTTGATGTCAGGGAACGATTGCCAAGGTTTTTGCAGGTCGGTACAGCATTGTGGGCCGAAGGGCCTGTACTGTGCTGGAATGTTCCACATAACTGAGGCCCCCTAGTCCCGGGCACCCCTCCGGCTGGGTGACCAGAGCTGTGGGCATTTCCCCACGTCCCACTACAACCATCGCCGTGGTCTTCTGTACATCGGAAAGACCGGGAGGTCGCTTCGTTGAGCACTTCGGCGCCGTCTGTTGCAACAGCGCGGATCTCCCAGTGGCCGCCCATTTCAAAATCCTGTGCCCATTCCCTTGCTGACGTGTCTGTCCATGGTCTCCTGCATGGACAGACGGAGACCACCCACCTACTGGGAGGTACAGCTCCTCACCTTTTGACCAGGCCCCCTCCAACTGGATAGCATTAACATCTACTTCCCCAGTCTCCTTCCCCCAGCTCTCTTTCCCTCTTTCCTTTTATCATCTCAAATGAACACCTTCTGTCGGTCTGGACCCATCCCCACTCCCCCTTTCTCTCCCCACCCCCCCTTTCTCTCCCCACCCCTTAATTCAGACGCCTGCCCTGCTTTTTGCTTGCACCTTGAGGAAGGTCCCAGGATCCGAAACGTCGGTGATGGGTCTTTACCTCCTGCGGATGCTGCGAGACTAGCCGGGCTCCTCCAGTGTGCTCCCAGTACCGCCATCATTCCCAGTTCAGTGCAGGGCTCCCATAGGAGGGGGGGGGGGGGGTCTCAGCCTCGAGGGTGGGTTTGCCCGAGGGGCTCCTGTTCTGCCTCCAAAGCTGAGCCTCTCACGGGCCCGTGTCTCCCCTGCAGCTGCATCAATGTGGGGCCGTGTTTCCAGGCGGTGGTTCCCGAGTGGGTGGAACGACGCCCAGCGCAGGCGGACGTGCACGGGGCCGACCTGGTGTGGAGTCCGTGGCCGCAGCTGATGGAGAGCGAGGAGGTGCAGCGGCAAGGTGAGGGGGCGTCCCTACCCTGGTACAGGGGAAGGGCTTCCTCCCTGGGACAGGGTGGGGAAGGATGGTGCAGTCAGGATTGGGGTGGGGAGGGGGGGTCCAACTCTGGGACGAGGTAAGGAGGAGGGTCCAACTCTGGGACAGGGCGGGGAGAGGGCTTCCTGTCCTGGGAATGGGTGGTGGATTTCTGTCCTGGGAATGGGTGGTGGATTTCTGTCCTGGGAATGGGGAGGGAGCTTCCAATGGTCTTCAAGGAGAGCCCTTCTGTAGGAGCTGAAGGTGAGGGAACTCTCCCAGGATGGGAGGGAGCTCCCCAATGTGCAACCTGTGGGATCCTGCTCTACACCTAGCCAGATCACCCCTCCCCTCTACCTCTCCCACCATCACCATCACCCCCTCCCATTCTGCCATCCTTCCCCCTCTCCCTCCACCCCCTCCCTCTCTCTCCCTTCTCCCTCTCCCTCCATCTCCTCCCCATCCCTCTCTCCCCATTCCCCTCCTCCCATCCTTACCCCTCTCTCCCTCCACTCCCTTACCCCCTCCTCTCCAACTCCCCATCTTTCCCCCTCTATCCCTCTACCCCCTCACCCCCCACCACTGACAATATTCCCGCCTCTGATTTCCTGATGAGGTCACTCTGAACATGGCCGGAGCTTCTCCATCCAACTGCAGGCATAAATGTTCCTGGGTTAAGAGGGACAGGGACTCTGGGAGGGTTCAGTGAGGATTGAGGGGGGGTGGTCAGAGGGAGAGACAGTGGCCGGGAGAGGGAGATGACACAGCTGGGATGAGGATTCCCCCCCCCTCGCCGGGGCCCCAGCCGGACTTGCCCAGGAGATGGGTACTTACTGAATTGGGTGCAGGGGAAGGGGTTGTGGGGAGAAACGGCAGTGAAGAGCCCCCCCCACCTCTGGATGGGGATGGGGAGATGAGGACAGGGAGTGGGGATGGGGGTGAGGAGTGGGAACGTGTATGGGTGGAGAGTGGGGACAAGGAGTGGGGATGGGGACGGTATGGTCATACTGTCCTCTGTCCCCAGTGGAGGACCTGCTGAACATGGCGAGTTCCAGTGCCCTGCCCGGAGGTGGCCTTAACCGCGAGTTTGCCCTGCACTGCCTGTCCCAGGTGAATGGAGACATCCTGGTGAGTTCCTGTTCAGATGGCCCCCCTCTACCCCTATGAGACTCTGCCCACAAACCCCCGTGGAGGATCGTCGTCAGCCAGCTTCAGTGGAGAGAGGGCAAACTCTTTGCTGTTTTGCCTGATGATTCCAGTCATGGAAGTTTTTCGATTTTGGGTTTGCAATGTTCACATCCGCGTGAAACACTCAGTACCCTGAATATTTTCCCAGTTGCAAACCCTCATTCTAAACTTTCCCAACATCCAGAATGTTCTTCCAGATCCTGTCAGCATTTCGTATGACTCCATGGGACCCCTCTCATTCTTCCACATGGGACACCTCATTCTTCCCTATGGAACCCCTTTCATTTTCCACAGGACCCCTCTCGCTCTTCCCCACGGGACCCCTCCTGGTTCTTCCCCACGGGAACCCCCCCCTGGTTCTTCCCCACGGGGCCCCCCCACGGGACCCCCCCCCCCCCCCGGTTCTTCCCCAATGAATATAACTCTAGTCCATCCATCTTCACACAGCAGAACTGCCACCCCAGGGATCCGGCTGGCAATCCTCCGCTCCTCACCCTCAATGGCAACGTCCTTCCTCAGAGCAGTGGGACCTCACCAAGACCCCCGCCAGTGCTGTAGGAACCCCCACCCCCCGCTTCTGTGTTCTAAACCTCATCTGTTTTCCCATGACAGGTGACTCTGGAAAAGCTGCTGCTCAACAACGGGGCACGATCTCCCTCTCACCCTCTGGCTGATTATCATTACACAGGTGAGTGGCCCGAGGCAGGGGCAGTGAGGAGGGGGGTGCCGGGGGAGCATGTGCAGGCCCAGCCTATGTTCACCCTCTGCTTTCCCCGGCAGGAAGCAGCAACTGGAGCTCGAATGAGCGCCGGATCTTCAACAAAGCCTTCACCCTGCACAGGAAGGACTTCACTGCAGTCCAGAGGATGGTGGGTACCAGGAGGGTGGTGGGCACCAGGGCGCCCCTCCCCTCCCCTTCACTCCTCACGACCTCCTCCCCGCGGATGCGTTCACACCAGGGCAGGGGCTGCCACGAGAGGGTGGTCCACTAAGTTGTGTTCGGTGGTGGGGAAGAGGCTGGATCACACTTGATGTCGGCAGGTTCTGCCTTGGTTCATGGTTACAGGTGAGAACCAAACTCCTGGCGGAGTGCGTCGAGTATTACTACACCTTCAAGAAGAGCCTCAAGTTCAACAAGAAGCAGCGGGTACGAACTCAAGATGCAGATGAGGAGTGGATCAACATCTTTGGACCAGACACAGAGTACGAGGTGCGTGGCCTCCAGCCATGGGAAAACGGAGAATGGTTTTGAAATCTCGTCTCCTCCCCAGATATGGGGCACCGAGGCACACATTCAGTCTCACAACCATCACACGGACCAAAAATGAAGCTCCCAACGCAACGTCCCGTCACACACACTTGGGGTCAGACACAGGGTGAATCCACACCATCAAATAACACAGTCTCGGAGTCAGACACAGAGTGAGGCACACTCCGCACCATCCCATCACTCACTCCGGGGTCAGAGACAGAGTGAAGATCCCTCCGCATCATCCCATCACACACCCCCGGGGTCAGAAACTGAGTGAAGCTCCCACTGCATCGTCCCATCACACACTCGGGGTCAGAAACAGAGTGAAGCTCCATTGGCATTGTCCCATCACACACTACAGGAGTCAGACACAGAGGGAAGTTTCCTCCGCACCGACCCGTCACACACTCCCGGGGTAAGACACAGAGTGAAGCTCCCTCCACACCATCCCATCACACACTCCCTGGGTCAGACAAAGAGTGAAGCTTCCTCCACACCGTCCCATCACACACTCCCAGGGTAAGACACAGAGTGCAGCTCCCACCACACTTTCCCATCACACACTCTCGGGGTCAGAGACTGAGTGAAGCTCCCTCCGCACCGTCCCTTCACACACTTCCGCAGTCAGATACATGGTAAGGCTGCCAAAGCACCGTCCCATCACACATTCCCGGTGTCAGACACAGGGTGAAGCTTCATCCGCACGGTTCCATCACTCACTCCCAGAGTCAGTCGCAGAGCGAAGCTCTCTCCGCACCATCCATCGCACACTCCCGGGGTCACACACAGGGTGAAGATCCCTCCACACCATCCCATCACACACCCCCGGTGACAAACACAGGGTGAAGCTTCCTCCACACGGTTTCACACACTCCCAGGGTCAGATGCAGAGTGAAGCTCCCTTCGCATCGTCCCATCACACACTCCCGTGGTCAGACACTGAGTGAAGCTCCCTCCGCACCGTCCCTTCACGCACTTCCGCAGTCAGATACATGGTAAGGCTGCCAAAGCACCGTCCCATCACACATTCCCGGTGTCAGACACAGGGTCAAGCTCTGTCTGCACGGTTCCATCACTCACTCCCAGAGTCAGTCGCAGAGCCAAGCTCCCTCCGCACCATCCATCGCACACTCCAGGGGTCACACACAGGGTGAAGATCCCTCCACACCGTCCCATCACACACCCCTGGTAACAAACACAGGGTGAAGCTCCCTCCAAACCATCCCATCACACGCTCCCAGGGTCAGTCGCAGAGCGAAGCTCCATCCGCACTGACCCATCACACACTCCCGGGGTCACATACAGGGTGAAGACCCCTCCACACCGTCCCATCACACACTCCCAGGTTCAAAAACAGCGTGAAGCCCACTCCACACCGTCCAATCACAAACTCCCGGTGTCAGACACAGGGTGAAGCTCCCTCCGAACTGTCCCATCACACATTCCCAGGGTCAGACACAGAGTGAAGTTCACTCTGCAACGTCCCATCACATACTCCCATTGTAAGAAAGAGAGTGAGACACCTTCCGCACCATCGTGTCACTCACACCCTGGGTCAGACAGGGAGTGAAGCTCCCTCCACACCGTCCCTTCATGCACTCCCGCAGTCATATACCAAGTGAAGCTCCCTCCGCACCGTCCCATTGCACACTCCCGGGCTCAGAAGCTGATAGAAGCTCCCTCTGCAACGTCTCCTCACACACTCCCAGTTCACACACGGAGTGAAGCTCCCTCCACACTGTCCCATCACCCACTCCTGGAGTCAGATACAGAGTGAAGTTCGCTCCACAATTTCCCATCACTCACTCCCGGGGTCAGGCACAGAATGAAGCTCCCTCCGCACCGTCGCATCGCACACTCCCAGAATCAGTCTCTAAGCGAAGCTCCCTCTGCACGGTTCCATCACTCACTCCTGGGGTCAGACACAGAGTGAAGCTCCCACCGCACGGTTCCATCACTGACTTCCGGAGTCAGACACAGAGTGAAGCTCCCTTCGCATCGTCCCATCACACACTCCCGGGGTCTGACACAGAGTGAAGCTCCCTCCGCATCGTCCCATCACACACTCCCATGGTCAGACACTGGGTGAAGCCACCTCCGCACCGTCAAATCACATACTCCCGAGGTCAGACACAGAGTGAAGCCTCCTACGCACTGTCCTGTCACACACTTCCAGGGTCAGAGACCGAATGAAGCTCCCTCCGCACAGCCCCTTTCAAGCACTCCTGCGGTCAGATACAGAGTGAAGCTCCCTCTGCTCCGTCTCATCACACACTCCGGGGTCAGACACAGAATGAACCTCCCTCTGCACCATCCCGTTACACACTTCCAGGGTCAGGCACAGAGTGAAGCTCCCACCACACCGTCCCAATCCCGGAGTCAGACTCAGAGTGAAGCTCCCTCCGCAACGTTCCATCCCACACTACCGGGTTCACACACAGGGTGAAGCTCCCTCTGCACAGTCCCACCACACACTCCCGGGGTCGGACACAGAACGAAGCTCCCTTCACATCTTCCCGTCACACACTCCTGGGGTCAGACACAGAGTAAAGCTCCCTCCGCAACGTTCCGTCACCTACTCGCGGGGTCAGACCCAAAGTGAAGCACCCTCCGCACCGTCCCATCACACATTCCCACGGTCAGACACAGAATGAAGCTCCCTTCGCACCATCCCGTCACACACTCCTGGGGTCAGACACAGTGTGAAGCTCCCTCCGAACTGTCCCATCACACACTCCCAGGGTCAGACACAGAGTGAAGTTCCCTCTGCAACGTCCCATCACATACTCCCATTGTAAGAAAGAGAGTGAGACACCCTCTGCACCATCGTGTCATTCACAGCCTGGGTCAGACAGTGAGTGAAGCTCCCTCCACACCGTCCCTTCATGCACTCCCGCGGTCAGATACCAAGTGAAGCTCCCACTGCACCATCCCATCGCACACTCCCGGGCTCTGAAGCTGAGAGAAGCTCCCTCCACACTGTCCCATCACACACTCCTGGAGTCAGATACAGAGTGAGCTTCGCTCCACACCTTCCCATTACACACTCCTGGAGTCAGATACAGAGCGAGGTTCGCTCCACACCTTCCCATTACTCACTCCCGGGGTCAGACACAGAGTGAAGCTCCCTTCGCATCGTCCCATTACACACTCCCGGGGTCAGACACAGAGTGAAGCTCCCTTCGCATCGTCCCATCACACACTCCCGTGGTCAGACACAGAGTGAAGCTCCCTCCGCACGGTTCCATCACTCACTCCCGGGGTCAGGCACAGAGTGAAGCTCCACGTCGTCCCATCACAGACTGCCGGGGTTAGTCACAGAATGAAGTTCCCTCTGCATCATCCCATCACACTCTCCCAGAGTCAGTCGCAGACAGAAGGTCCCTCCGCACCATCCCATCACACATTCCCGGTGTCAAACACCGGGTGAAACTCCCTCCGAACCGTCCCATCACACACTCCCAGAGTCAGACACAGAGTCAAGCTCCCTCTGCAACGTCCATTCACAAACTCCCATTGTAAGAATAGAGTGAGACACCCTCCGCACCATCGTGTTATTCACACCCTGGGTCAGACAGTGAGTGAAGCTCCCTCCGCACCGTCCCATCGCACACTCCCAGAGTCAGTCGCAGTGGTCAAATAGAGAGTGAAACACCTTCCGCACCATCCCATCGCACACTCCCGGGCTCAGAAGCTGAGAGAAGCTCCCTCTACCACGTCCAAACACACACTCCCAAGGTCAGACACAGAGTGAAGCTCCTTCCACACTGTCCCATCACACACTCCTGGAGTCAGACCATGAGTGAAGTGCCCGACACACCGTCCTATCACAGACTCAGGGGTCAGACACAGAGTGAAGCTCCCTCCGCAACATCCCGTGTCACACACCCGTGGTCAGACACAGAGTGAAGCTCCCTCCGCACCGTCCTATCACAGACTTCCAGGGTCAGAGACAGACTGAAGCTCGCTCCGCACCGCCCCTTCATACACTCCCGCGGTCAGATACAGAGTGAAGCACCCTCCGCACCGTCCAATCACACAATCCCGGGGTCAGACGCAGAGAGAAGCCTCCACCGCAATGTCATATCACACACTCCCGGGGTCACACACAATGTGAAGCCCTCTCCGCACCGTCCGATCACACATTCCCGGTGTCAGACACAGGGTGAATCTCCCTCCGCACTGTCCAATCACAAACTCCCGGTGTCAGACACAGGGTGAAGCTCCCTCTGCATCGTCCCGTCACACATTCCCGTTGTAAGAAACAGAGAGAGGCACCCTTCGCACCGTCCCATCACACACTCCCGGGGTCAGACCCAGAGTGAAGCTCCCACCGCACGGTTCCATCACTGCCTTCCGGAGTCAGACACAGAGTGAAGCTCCCTTCGCATCGTCCCATCACACACTCCCGGGGTCTGACACAGAGTGAAGCTCCCTCCGCATCGTCCCATCACACACTCCCATGGTCAGACACTGGGTGAAGCCACCTCCGCACCGTCAAATCACATACTCCCGAGGTCAGACACAGAGTGAAGCCTCCTACGCACTGTCCTGTCACACACTTCCAGGGTCAGAGACCGAATGAAGCTCCCTCCGCACAGCCCCTTTCAAGCACTCCTGCGGTCAGATACAGAGTGAAGCTCCCTCTGCTCCGTCTCATCACACACTCCGGGGTCAGACACAGAATGAACCTCCCTCTGCACCATCCCGTTACACACTTCCAGGGTCAGGCACAGAGTGAAGCTCCCTCCACACCGTCCCAATCCCGGAGTCAGACTCAGAGTGAAGCTCCCTCCGCAACGTTCCATCCCACACTACCGGGTTCACACACAGGGTGAAGCTCCCTCTGCACAGTCCCACCACACACTCCCGGGGTCGGACACAGAACGAAGCTCCCTTCACATCTTCCCGTCACACACTCCTGGGGTCAGACACAGAGTAAAGCTCCCTCCGCAACGTTCCGTCACCTACTCGCGGGGTCAGACCCAAAGTGAAGCACCCTCCGCACCGTCCCATCACACATTCCCACGGTCAGACACAGAATGAAGCTCCCTTCGCACCATCCCGTCACACACTCCTGGGGTCAGACACAGTGTGAAGCTCCCTCCGAACTGTCCCATCACACACTCCCAGGGTCAGACACAGAGTGAAGTTCCCTCTGCAACGTCCCATCACATACTCCCATTGTAAGAAAGAGAGTGAGACACCCTCTGCACCATCGTGTCATTCACAGCCTGGGTCAGACAGTGAGTGAAGCTCCCTCCACACCGTCCCTTCATGCACTCCCGCGGTCAGATACCAAGTGAAGCTCCCACTGCACCATCCCATCGCACACTCCCGGGCTCTGAAGCTGAGAGAAGCTCCCTCCACACTGTCCCATCACACACTCCTGGAGTCAGATACAGAGTGAGCTTCGCTCCACACCTTCCCATTACACACTCCTGGAGTCAGATACAGAGCGAGGTTCGCTCCACACCTTCCCATTACTCACTCCCGGGGTCAGACACAGAGTGAAGCTCCCTTCGCATCGTCCCATTACACACTCCCGGGGTCAGACACAGAGTGAAGCTCCCTTCGCATCGTCCCATCACACACTCCCGTGGTCAGACACAGAGTGAAGCTCCCTCCGCACGGTTCCATCACTCACTCCCGGGGTCAGGCACAGAGTGAAGCTCCACGTCGTCCCATCACAGACTGCCGGGGTTAGTCACAGAATGAAGTTCCCTCTGCATCATCCCATCACACTCTCCCAGAGTCAGTCGCAGACAGAAGGTCCCTCCGCACCATCCCATCACACATTCCCGGTGTCAAACACCGGGTGAAACTCCCTCCGAACCGTCCCATCACACACTCCCAGAGTCAGACACAGAGTCAAGCTCCCTCTGCAACGTCCATTCACAAACTCCCATTGTAAGAATAGAGTGAGACACCCTCCGCACCATCGTGTTATTCACACCCTGGGTCAGACAGTGAGTGAAGCTCCCTCCGCACCGTCCCATCGCACACTCCCAGAGTCAGTCGCAGTGGTCAAATAGAGAGTGAAACACCTTCCGCACCATCCCATCGCACACTCCCGGGCTCAGAAGCTGAGAGAAGCTCCCTCTACCACGTCCAAACACACACTCCCAAGGTCAGACACAGAGTGAAGCTCCTTCCACACTGTCCCATCACACACTCCTGGAGTCAGACCATGAGTGAAGTGCCCGACACACCGTCCTATCACAGACTCAGGGGTCAGACACAGAGTGAAGCTCCCTCCGCAACATCCCGTGTCACACACCCGTGGTCAGACACAGAGTGAAGCTCCCTCCGCACCGTCCTATCACAGACTTCCAGGGTCAGAGACAGACTGAAGCTCGCTCCGCACCGCCCCTTCATACACTCCCGCGGTCAGATACAGAGTGAAGCACCCTCCGCACCGTCCAATCACACAATCCCGGGGTCAGACGCAGAGAGAAGCCTCCACCGCAATGTCATATCACACACTCCCGGGGTCACACACAATGTGAAGCCCTCTCCGCACCGTCCGATCACACATTCCCGGTGTCAGACACAGGGTGAATCTCCCTCCGCACTGTCCAATCACAAACTCCCGGTGTCAGACACAGGGTGAAGCTCCCTCTGCATCGTCCCGTCACACATTCCCGTTGTAAGAAACAGAGAGAGGCACCCTTCGCACCGTCCCATCACACACTCCCGGGGTCAGACCCAGAGTGAAGCTCCCACCGCACGGTTCCATCACTGCCTTCCGGAGTCAGACACAGAGTGAAGCTCCCTTCGCATCGTCCCATCACACACTCCCGGGGTCTGACACAGAGTGAAGCTCCCTCCGCATCGTCCCATCACACACTCCCATGGTCAGACACTGGGTGAAGCCACCTCCGCACCGTCAAATCACATACTCCCGAGGTCAGACACAGAGTGAAGCCTCCTACGCACTGTCCTGTCACACACTTCCAGGGTCAGAGACCGAATGAAGCTCCCTCCGCACAGCCCCTTTCAAGCACTCCTGCGGTCAGATACAGAGTGAAGCTCCCTCTGCTCCGTCTCATCACACACTCCGGGGTCAGACACAGAATGAACCTCCCTCTGCACCATCCCGTTACACACTTCCAGGGTCAGGCACAGAGTGAAGCTCCCTCCACACCGTCCCAATCCCGGAGTCAGACTCAGAGTGAAGCTCCCTCCGCAACGTTCCATCCCACACTACCGGGTTCACACACAGGGTGAAGCTCCCTCTGCACAGTCCCACCACACACTCCCGGGGTCGGACACAGAACGAAGCTCCCTTCACATCTTCCCGTCACACACTCCTGGGGTCAGACACAGAGTAAAGCTCCCTCCGCAACGTTCCGTCACCTACTCGCGGGGTCAGACCCAAAGTGAAGCACCCTCCGCACCGTCCCATCACACATTCCCACGGTCAGACACAGAATGAAGCTCCCTTCGCACCATCCCGTCACACACTCCTGGGGTCAGACACAGTGTGAAGCTCCCTCCGAACTGTCCCATCACACACTCCCAGGGTCAGACACAGAGTGAAGTTCCCTCTGCAACGTCCCATCACATACTCCCATTGTAAGAAAGAGAGTGAGACACCCTCTGCACCATCGTGTCATTCACAGCCTGGGTCAGACAGTGAGTGAAGCTCCCTCCACACCGTCCCTTCATGCACTCCCGCGGTCAGATACCAAGTGAAGCTCCCACTGCACCATCCCATCGCACACTCCCGGGCTCTGAAGCTGAGAGAAGCTCCCTCCACACTGTCCCATCACACACTCCTGGAGTCAGATACAGAGTGAGCTTCGCTCCACACCTTCCCATTACACACTCCTGGAGTCAGATACAGAGCGAGGTTCGCTCCACACCTTCCCATTACTCACTCCCGGGGTCAGACACAGAGTGAAGCTCCCTTCGCATCGTCCCATTACACACTCCCGGGGTCAGACACAGAGTGAAGCTCCCTTCGCATCGTCCCATCACACACTCCCGTGGTCAGACACAGAGTGAAGCTCCCTCCGCACGGTTCCATCACTCACTCCCGGGGTCAGGCACAGAGTGAAGCTCCACGTCGTCCCATCACAGACTGCCGGGGTTAGTCACAGAATGAAGTTCCCTCTGCATCATCCCATCACACTCTCCCAGAGTCAGTCGCAGACAGAAGGTCCCTCCGCACCATCCCATCACACATTCCCGGTGTCAAACACCGGGTGAAACTCCCTCCGAACCGTCCCATCACACACTCCCAGAGTCAGACACAGAGTCAAGCTCCCTCTGCAACGTCCATTCACAAACTCCCATTGTAAGAATAGAGTGAGACACCCTCCGCACCATCGTGTTATTCACACCCTGGGTCAGACAGTGAGTGAAGCTCCCTCCGCACCGTCCCATCGCACACTCCCAGAGTCAGTCGCAGTGGTCAAATAGAGAGTGAAACACCTTCCGCACCATCCCATCGCACACTCCCGGGCTCAGAAGCTGAGAGAAGCTCCCTCTACCACGTCCAAACACACACTCCCAGGGTCAGACACAGAGTGAAGCTCCTTCCACACTGTCCCATCACACACTCCTGGAGTCAGACCATGAGTGAAGTGCCCGACACACCGTCCTATCACAGACTCAGGGGTCAGACACAGAGTGAAGCTCCCTCCGCAACATCCCGTGTCACACACCCGTGGTCAGACACAGAGTGAAGCTCCCTCCGCACCGTCCTATCACAGACTTCCAGGGTCAGAGACAGACTGAAGCTCGCTCCGCACCGCCCCTTCATACACTCCCGCGGTCAGATACAGAGTGAAGCACCCTCCGCACCGTCCAATCACACAATCCCGGGGTCAGACGCAGAGAGAAGCCTCCACCGCAATGTCATATCACACACTCCCGGGGTCACACACAATGTGAAGCCCTCTCCGCACCGTCCGATCACACATTCCCGGTGTCAGACACAGGGTGAATCTCCCTCCGAACTGTCCCATCCCACACACCAGTGGTCAGATAGAGAGTGAAGCTCCATCCGCACCGTCACATCGAACACTCCCGGGCTCAAAAGCTGAGAGAATTATCCTCTGCAACGTCCCCTCATGCACTCCCTGTTCACACACAGGGTGAAGCCCCTTCTGCACAGACCCACCACACACTCCAGGGGTCAGACACAGAGTGAAGCTCCCTCCAAACTGTTCCATCACACACTCCCCCGGTCAGACGCAGGGTGTAGCCCCCTACCCTCTGTCCCATCACACACTCCCTGGGTCAGACACAGAGTGAAGCTCCCTCTGAACCGTCCCATCACACATTCCCTGGTTCAAACACAGAGTGAAGCTCCCTCCGAACAGTCCCATCACACACGCCCGAGGTCATACACAGAGTGAAGCTCCTTCCACACGGTTCCATCACTGACTTCCAGAGTCAGACACAGAGTGAAGCTCCCTTCACATCGTCCAATCATACACTCCAGGGTCAGACACAGAGTGAAGCTCCCTTAGCATCGTCCCATCAAACACTCCCGTGGTCAGACACGGGGTGAAGCCACCTCCGCACCGTCAAATCACATACTCCCGAGGTCAGACGCAGAGTGAAGCCCCCTACGCACTGTCCTGTCACACACTTCCAGGGTCAGAGACCGAGTGAAGCTCCCTCTGCACCGCCCCTTCAAGCACTCCAGCGGTCAGATACAGAGTGAAGCTCCCTCCGCACCATCTCATCACACACTCTGGTGTCAGACACAGAGTGAACCTCCCTCCGCACCGTCCCGTTACACACTTCCAGGGTCAGGCACAGAGTGAAGCTCCCTCCACACCATCCCAATTGCGGGGTCAGACTCAGAGTGAAGCTCCCTCCACAACGTCCCATCACACACTCCCGGGTTCACACACAGGGTGAAGCTCCCTCTGCACAATCCCACCACACATTCCCGGGGTCGGACATGGAGTGAAGCTGCCTTCGCACCTTCCCGTCACACACTCCTGGAGTCAGACACAGAGTAAAGCTCCCTCCGCAACGTTCCGTCACCCACTCGCGGAGTCAGACCAAAAGTGAAGCTCCCTCCTCACCGTCCGATCACACACTGCCGCGGTCAGACACAGAGTGAAGCGCCCTCCGCACCGTCCCAACACAAACTCCGGGGTCAGAAACAGCGTTAGCCGCCTCCGCACCAACCAATCTGAAACTCTCGATGTCAGACACAGGGTGAAGGTCCCTCCAAACTGTTCCATCTCACACTCCCGGGGTCAAACACAGGGTGAAGCCCCTAACCTCTGTCTCATAACACACTCGGGGTCAGAGAGAGGAGAGAAGCTCCCTCCACACTGTCCCATCACACACTCCCTGGGTCAGAAACAGCGTGAAGCCACCTCCGCACCGTCAAATCACATACTCCCGAGGTCAGACAAAGAGTGAAGCTCCAACCACACCGTTCCGTCACATAATTGCGGGGTCAGACACAGTGTGAAGCTCCCTCCGCACCATCACGTCACACACTCCCAGGGTCAGACACAGAGTAAAGCTCCCTTCACACCTTCCCGTCACACACTCCTGGGGTCAGACATAGAGTGAAGCTCCCTCCGCAGCGTTCCATCACCCACTCCCGGGGTCAGTCACAGAGTGAAGCTCCCTTCGCACCGTCCCGTCACACACTCCTGGGGTCAGACACAGAGTGAAGCTCCCTTCGCACCGTCCCGTCACACACTCCTGGGGTCAGACACAGTGTGAAGCTCCAACCATACCGTTCCGTCACATAATCGCGGGGTCAGACACAGTGTGAAGCTCCCTCCGCACCATCACGTCACACACTCCTGGGGTCAGACACAGAGTAAAGCTCCCTTCACACCTTCCCGTTACACACTCCTGGGGTCAGACATAGAGTGAAGCTCCTTCCGCAGCGTTCCGTCACCCATTCCCCGGGGTCAGACACAGTGTGAAGTTCCCTCCGCACCATCCCGTCTGTCACTCCCGTGGTCAGACACAGATTGAAGCTCCCTCCGCACCGTCCAATCACACACTCCCGGGGTCAGACGCAGAGAGAAGCCTCCTCCTCAACGTCATATCACACACTCCCGGGGTCACACACAATGTGAAGCTCCCTCCGCACCGTCCTATTATACATTCCCCGGGGTCAGACACAGTGTGAAGTTCCCTCCGCACCATCCCGTCTGTCACTCCCGTGGTCAGACACAGATTGAAGCTCCCTCCGCACCGTCCAATCACACACTCCCGGGGTCAGACGCAGAGAGAAGCCTCCTCCTCAACGTCATATCACACACTCCCGGGGTCACACACAGAGTAAAGCTCCCTTCACACCTTCCCGTCACACACTCCTGGGGTCAGACATAGAGTGAAGCTCCCTCCGCAGCGTTCCATCACCCACTCCCGGGGTCAGTCACAGAGTGAAGCTCCCTTCGCACCGTCCCGTCACACACTCCTGGGGTCAGACACAGAGTGAAGCTCCCTTCGCACCGTCCCGTCACACACTCCTGGGGTCAGACACAGTGTGAAGTACCCTCCGCACTATCCCGTCTCTCACACCCGTGGTCAGACACAGAGTGAAGCTCCAACCATACCGTTCCGTCACATAATCGCGGGGTCAGACACAGTGTGAAGCTCCCTCCGCACCATCACGTCACACACTCCTGGGGTCAGACACAGAGTAAAGCTCCCTTCACACCTTCCCGTTACACACTCCTGGGGTCAGACATAGAGTGAAGCTCCTTCGCACCGTCCCGTCACACACTCCTGGGGTCAGACACAGTGTGAAGTACCCTCCGCACTATCCCGTCTCTCACACCCGTGGTCAGACACAGAGTGAAGCTCCAACCATACCGTTCCGTCACATAATCGCGGGGTCAGACACAGTGTGAAGCTCCCTCCGCACCAACACGTCACACACTCCTGGGGTCAGACACAGAGTAAAGCTCCCTTCACACCTTCCCGTTACACACTCCTGGGGTCAGACATAGAGTGAAGCTCCTTCCGCAGCGTTCCGTCACCCATTCCCCGGGGTCAGACACAGTGTGAAGTTCCCTCCGCACCATCCCGTCTGTCACTCCCGTGGTCAGACACAGATTGAAGCTCCCTCCGCACCGTCCAATCACACACTCCCGGGGTCAGACGCAGAGAGAAGCCTCCTCCTCAACGTCATATCACACACTCCCGGGGTCACACACAATGTGAAGCTCCCTCCGCACCGTCCTATTATACATTCCCGGAGTCAGACACAGGGTGAATCTCCCTCCGAACCGTCCCATCCCACACACCAGTGGTCAGTTAGAGAGTGAAGTTCTCTCCACACCATCACATCGCACACTCCCGGGCTCAGAAGCTAAGAGAAACTCCCTCCGCAACGTCCCATCACACACTCCCGGGTTCAAACACAGGGTGAAGCTCCCTCTGCACAGTCTCACCACACACTCCAGGGGTCAGACACAGAGTGAAGCTCCCTCCACATCGTCCTGTCACACACTCCCAGGGTCAATCACTGAGTGAAGCTAACTCCAAACTGTCCCATCACACATGCCTGCGGTCAGGCACAGAGTGAAACTTCACACCATCCCATTGCACACTCCGGGGGTCAGATAAAGAGTGAAGCTCCCTCGACACCATCCCATCACACACTCCCGGGGTCAGAAACACAGGGAAATTTCCTCAAATCGTCCTGTCACACACTCAGGGGGTCAGACACAGTGAAGCTCCCTCCGCACGGTCCCATCACACACTCCCGGAGTCAGAAACAGATGAAGATCCCTCCGCACCATCCCCTCACACACTCCCAGGGTCACGCACAGTGTGAAGCTCCCTCCATACCATCCCGTCACACACTCCCGGGCTCAGAGACAGGGTGAAGACCCCTGCGCATCGTCCAATCACAAAACCCTGATGTCAGACACAGGATGAAGCTCCCTCCGCACCATCCATTCACACACTCCTGGGGTCACACACAGGCTGAAGATCCCTCCACACCGTCCCGTCACGTACTCCCGGAGTCAGACACAGGGTGAAGCCCCCTCCGCACTGTCCAATCACAAACTCCCGGTGTCAGACACAGGGTGAAGCTCCCTCTGCATCGTCCCGTCACACATTCCCGTTGTAAGAAACAGAGAGAGGCACCCTTCGCACCGTCCCATCACACACTCCCGGGGTCAGACCCAGAGTGAAGCTCCCACCGCACGGTTCCATCACTGACTTCCGGAGTCAGACACAGAGTGAAGCTCCCTTCGCATCGTCCCATCACACACTCCCGGGGTCTGACACAGAGTGAAGCTCCCTCCGCATCGTCCCATCACACACTCCCATGGTCAGACACTGGGTGAAGCCACCTCCGCACCGTCAAATCACATACTCCCGAGGTCAGACACAGAGTGAAGCCTCCTACGCACTGTCCTGTCACACACTTCCAGGGTCAGAGACCGAATGAAGCTCCCTCCGCACAGCCCCTTTCAAGCACTCCTGCGGTCAGATACAGAGTGAAGCTCCCTCTGCTCCGTCTCATCACACACTCCGGGGTCAGACACAGAATGAACCTCCC
This sequence comes from Narcine bancroftii, assembly GCF_036971445.1. Classification (NCBI taxonomy): domain Eukaryota; kingdom Metazoa; phylum Chordata; class Chondrichthyes; order Torpediniformes; family Narcinidae; genus Narcine; species Narcine bancroftii. The sequence continues at coordinate 75,081,649 of NC_091476.1, forward strand.
TCTGCACCATCCCGTTACACACTTCCAGGGTCAGGCACAGAGTGAAGCTCCCTCCACACCGTCCCAATCCCGGAGTCAGACTCAGAGTGAAGCTCCCTCCGCAACGTTCCATCCCACACTACCGGGTTCACACACAGGGTGAAGCTCCCTCTGCACAGTCCCACCACACACTCCCGGGGTCGGACACAGAACGAAGCTCCCTTCACATCTTCCCGTCACACACTCCTGGGGTCAGACACAGAGTAAAGCTCCCTCCGCAACGTTCCGTCACCTACTCGCGGGGTCAGACCCAAAGTGAAGCACCCTCCGCACCGTCCCATCACACATTCCCACGGTCAGACACAGAATGAAGCTCCCTTCGCACCATCCCGTCACACACTCCTGGGGTCAGACACAGTGTGAAGCTCCCTCCGAACTGTCCCATCACACACTCCCAGGGTCAGACACAGAGTGAAGTTCCCTCTGCAACGTCCCATCACATACTCCCATTGTAAGAAAGAGAGTGAGACACCCTCTGCACCATCGTGTCATTCACAGCCTGGGTCAGACAGTGAGTGAAGCTCCCTCCACACCGTCCCTTCATGCACTCCCGCGGTCAGATACCAAGTGAAGCTCCCACTGCACCATCCCATCGCACACTCCCGGGCTCTGAAGCTGAGAGAAGCTCCCTCCACACTGTCCCATCACACACTCCTGGAGTCAGATACAGAGTGAGCTTCGCTCCACACCTTCCCATTACACACTCCTGGAGTCAGATACAGAGCGAGGTTCGCTCCACACCTTCCCATTACTCACTCCCGGGGTCAGACACAGAGTGAAGCTCCCTTCGCATCGTCCCATTACACACTCCCGGGGTCAGACACAGAGTGAAGCTCCCTTCGCATCGTCCCATCACACACTCCCGTGGTCAGACACAGAGTGAAGCTCCCTCCGCACGGTTCCATCACTCACTCCCGGGGTCAGGCACAGAGTGAAGCTCCACGTCGTCCCATCACAGACTGCCGGGGTTAGTCACAGAATGAAGTTCCCTCTGCATCATCCCATCACACTCTCCCAGAGTCAGTCGCAGACAGAAGGTCCCTCCGCACCATCCCATCACACATTCCCGGTGTCAAACACCGGGTGAAACTCCCTCCGAACCGTCCCATCACACACTCCCAGAGTCAGACACAGAGTCAAGCTCCCTCTGCAACGTCCATTCACAAACTCCCATTGTAAGAATAGAGTGAGACAGCCTCCGCACCATCGTGTTATTCACACCCTGGGTCAGACAGTGAGTGAAGCTCCCTCCGCACCGTCCCATCGCACACTCCCAGAGTCAGTCGCAGTGGTCAAATAGAGAGTGAAACACCTTCCGCACCATCCCATCGCACACTCCCGGGCTCAGAAGCTGAGAGAAGCTCCCTCTACCACGTCCAAACACACACTCCCAGGGTCAGACACAGAGTGAAGCTCCTTCCACACTGTCCCATCACACACTCCTGGAGTCAGACCATGAGTGAAGTGCCCGACACACCGTCCTATCACAGACTCAGGGGTCAGACACAGAGTGAAGCTCCCTCCGCAACATCCCGTGTCACACACCCGTGGTCAGACACAGAGTGAAGCTCCCTCCGCACCGTCCTATCACAGACTTCCAGGGTCAGAGACAGACTGAAGCTCGCTCCGCACCGCCCCTTCATACACTCCCGCGGTCAGATACAGAGTGAAGCACCCTCCGCACCGTCCAATCACACAATCCCGGGGTCAGACGCAGAGAGAAGCCTCCACCGCAATGTCATATCACACACTCCCGGGGTCACACACAATGTGAAGCCCTCTCCGCACCGTCCGATCACACATTCCCGGTGTCAGACACAGGGTGAATCTCCCTCCGAACTGTCCCATCCCACACACCAGTGGTCAGATAGAGAGTGAAGCTCCATCCGCACCGTCACATCGAACACTCCCGGGCTCAAAAGCTGAGAGAATTATCCTCTGCAACGTCCCCTCATGCACTCCCTGTTCACACACAGGGTGAAGCCCCTTCTGCACAGACCCACCACACACTCCAGGGGTCAGACACAGAGTGAAGCTCCCTCCAAACTGTTCCATCACACACTCCCCCGGTCAGACGCAGGGTGTAGCCCCCTACCCTCTGTCCCATCACACACTCCCTGGGTCAGACACAGAGTGAAGCTCCCTCTGAACCGTCCCATCACACATTCCCTGGTTCAAACACAGAGTGAAGCTCCCTCCGAACAGTCCCATCACACACGCCCGAGGTCATACACAGAGTGAAGCTCCTTCCACACGGTTCCATCACTGACTTCCAGAGTCAGACACAGAGTGAAGCTCCCTTCACATCGTCCAATCATACACTCCAGGGTCAGACACAGAGTGAAGCTCCCTTAGCATCGTCCCATCAAACACTCCCGTGGTCAGACACGGGGTGAAGCCACCTCCGCACCGTCAAATCACATACTCCCGAGGTCAGACGCAGAGTGAAGCCCCCTACGCACTGTCCTGTCACACACTTCCAGGGTCAGAGACCGAGTGAAGCTCCCTCTGCACCGCCCCTTCAAGCACTCCAGCGGTCAGATACAGAGTGAAGCTCCCTCCGCACCATCTCATCACACACTCTGGTGTCAGACACAGAGTGAACCTCCCTCCGCACCGTCCCGTTACACACTTCCAGGGTCAGGCACAGAGTGAAGCTCCCTCCACACCATTCCAATTGCGGGGTCAGACTCAGAGTGAAGCTCCCTCCACAACGTCCCATCACACACTCCCGGGTTCACACACAGGGTGAAGCTCCCTCTGCACAATCCCACCACACATTCCCGGGGTCGGACATGGAGTGAAGCTGCCTTCGCACCTTCCCGTCACACACTCCTGGAGTCAGACACAGAGTAAAGCTCCCTCCGCAACGTTCCGTCACCCACTCGCGGAGTCAGACCAAAAGTGAAGCTCCCTCCTCACCGTCCGATCACACACTGCCGCGGTCAGACACAGAGTGAAGCGCCCTCCGCACCGTCCCAACACAAACTCCGGGGTCAGAAACAGCGTTAGCCGCCTCCGCACCAACCAATCTGAAACTCTCGATGTCAGACACAGGGTGAAGGTCCCTCCAAACTGTTCCATCTCACACTCCCGGGGTCAAACACAGGGTGAAGCCCCTAACCTCTGTCTCATAACACACTCGGGGTCAGAGAGAGGAGAGAAGCTCCCTCCACACTGTCCCATCACACACTCCCTGGGTCAGAAACAGCGTGAAGCCACCTCCGCACCGACCAATCTGAAACTCTCGATGTCAGACACAGGGTGAAGCTCCATCCGAACTGTCCCAACAGACACTCCCAGGGTCAGACACAGAGTCAAGCTCCCTCTGCAATGTCCCATCACACACTCCCATTGTAAGAAACAGAGTGAGACACCCTCCGCACCATCGTATCATTCACAGCCTGGGTCAGACAGTGAGTGAAGCTCCCTCCACACCGTCCCTTCATGCACTCCCACGGTCAGATACCAAGTGAAGCTCCCACTGCACCATCCCATTGCACACTCCCAGGCTCTGAAGCTGAGAGAAGCTCCCTCCACACTGTCCCATCACACACTCCTGGAGTCAGATAAAGAGTGAGGTTCACTCCACACCTTCCCATTACACACACCCGGGGTCACACACAGAGTGAAGCTCCCTTCGCATTGTCCCATCACATACTCCCAGGGTCAGACACAGAGTGAAGCTCCCTCCACATTGTTCCATCACACACTCCTGGAGTCAGATACAGAGTGAGGTTTGCTCCACACCTTCACATTACACACTCCCTGGGTCAGACACAGAGTGAAGCTCCCTCCGCACGGTTCCATCATTCACTCCCGGGGTCAGGCACAGAGTGAAGCTCCACACCGTCCCTACATGCACTCCCGCGGTCAGATACCGAGTGAAGCTCCCTCCGCACCGTGGCATCGTACACTCCCAGAATCAGTCCCTAAGCGAAGCTCCCTCCGCTCCGTCCATCACACACTCCCGGGGTCACACACAGGTGAACATCCCTCCACACCGTCCCGTCACACACTCGCGGTGTCAGACACAGAGGGAAGTGCCCGACACACCGTCCCATCACAGACTAAGGGGTCGGACACAGAGTGAAGCTCCCTCCGCAACATCCCGTGTCACACACCCGTGGTCAGACACAAAGTGAAGCTCCCTCTGCACCGTCCTATCACAGACTTCCAGGGTCAGAGATAGACTGAAGCTCGCTTCGCTCTGCCTCTTCATACACTCCCGCGGTCAGATGCAGAGTGAAGCACCCTCCGCACTGTTCAATCGCACAATCCCGGGGTCAGACGCAGATGAAGCCTCCTCCGCAATGTCATATCGCACACTCCCGGGGTCACACACAATGTGAAGCCCCCTATGCACCGACCGATCACACATTCCCGGAGTCAGACACAGGGTGAATCTCCCTCCGAACCGTCCCATCCCACACACCAGTGGTCAGATAGAGAGTGAAGCTCTCTCCGCACCACCACGGGCTCAAAAGCTGAGAGAATCTCCCTCTGCAACGTCCCCTCACACACTCCCGGTTCACACACAGGGTGAAGCCCTTCTGCACAGACCCACCACACACTCCAGGGGTCAGACACAGAGTGAAGCTCCCTCCAAACTGTTCCATCACACACTCCCGTGGTCAGACACAGGGTGAAGGCCCCTACCCACCGTCCCATCACACACTCGGGGTCATACACAGAGTGAAGCTCCCTCTGAACCGTCCCATCACACACTCCCTGGTTCAAACACAGAGTGAAGCTCCCTCCGAACCGTCCCATCACACACGCCTGGGGTCAGACACATAGTGAAGCTCGCTCTGCACTGTCTCATCACACTCCCGAGGTCAGACACAGAGTGAAGCTACCTCCGCACAGTTCCATCACTCACTCCCAGACTCAGTCGCAGAGTGAATTTCCCTCCACACTGACCCATCACACACTCCCGGGGTCAGAAACAGAGTGAAGCCGCCTCTGCTCCGTCCAATCTGAAACTCCTGGTGTGAGACACAGGGTGAAGCTCCCTCTGCAACGTCCCATCACACACTCCCATTGTAAGAAACAGAGTGAGACACCCTCTGCACCATCGTGTCATTCACAGCCTGGGTCAGACAGTGAGTGAAGCTCCCTCCACACCGTCCCTTCATGCACTCCCGCGGTCAGATACCAAGTGAAGCTCCCACTGCACCATCCCATCGCACACTCCCGGGCTCTGAAGCTGAGAGAAGCTCCCTCCACACTGTCCCATCACACACTCCTGGAGTCAGATACAGAGTGAGCTTCGCTCCACACCTTCCCATTACACACTCCTGGGTCAGACACAGAGGGAAGCTCCCTCCGAACTGTTCCAAAACACACGCCCAGGGTCAGACACAGAGTGAAGCTCACTTTGCACTGTCCCATCACACACTCCCGGGGTCAGACACAAAGTGAAGCTCCCTCCGCACGGTTCCATCACTCACTCCCGGGGTCAAGCACAGAGTGAAGCTCCACACCGTCCCTATATGCACTCCCGCGGTCAGATACTGAGTGAAGCTCCCTCCGCACTGTCACATCGTACACTCCCAGAATCAGTCCCTAAGCGAAGCTCCCTCCGCAACGTCCATCACACACTCCCAGGGTAACACACAGGTGAACATCCCTCCACACCGTCCCGTCACACACTCGCGGTGTCAGACACAGAGGGAAGTGCCCGACACACTGTCCCATCACAGACTCAGGGGTCGGACACAGAGTGAAGCTCCCTCCGCACCGTCCAATCGCACAATCCCGGGGTCAGACGCAGATGAAGCCTCCTCCGCAATGTCATATCGCACACTCCTGGGGTCACACACAATGTGAAGCCCCCGATGCACCGTCCGATCATACATTCCCGGTGTCAGACACTGGGTGAATCTCCCTCCGAACCGTCCCATCCCACACACCAGTGGTCAGATAGAGAGTGAAGGTCTCTCCGCACCATCACATCGCACACTCCCGGGCTCAAAAGCTGAGAGAATCTCCCTCTGCAACGTCCCCTCACACACTCCCGGTTCACACACAGGGTGAAGCCCCTTCTGCACAGTCCAACCACACACTCCAGGGGTCAGACACAGAGTGAAGCTCCCTCCAAACTGTTCCATCACACACTCCCCCGGTCAGACGCAGGGTGAAGCCCCCTACCCTCTGTCCCATCGCAGACTCCCTGGTTCAAACACAGAGTGAAGCTCACTCCAAACCGTCCCATCACACACGCCCGGGGTCATACACAGAGTGAAGTTCACTCTGCACTTCTCATCACACTCCCGAGGTCAGACACAGGGAGAAGCTTCCTCCACACCGTTCCATCACACACTCCCAGCGTCAGATGCAGAGTGAAGCTCCCTCTGCACCGTCCCATCACACGCACCAGGGGTCAGACACAGAGAGAAGCTTTCTCACACCATCCTGTCACACACACCTGGGGTCAGACACAGAGTAAAGCTCCCTCCACACATCCCATCACACTCTCCCAGAGACAGTCGCAGAGCGAAGCTCCCTTCGCACTGACCCATCACACACTCCAGGGGTCACTCACAGGGTGAAGACCCCTCCACAACGTCCCGTCACACACTCCCGGGGTCAGAAACAGAGTGAAGCCGCCTCCGCACCGTCCAATCTGAAACTCCCGGTGTGAGACACAGGGTGAAGTTCCCTCTGCAACGTCCCATCACACACTCCCATTGTAAGAAACAGAGTGAGACACCATCCGCACCATCTTGTCATTCACACCCTGGGTCAGACAGTGAGTGAAGCTCCCTCCACACTGTCCTTTCATGCACTCCCGCGGTCAGATACCAAGTGAAGCACCTTCCGCACCATCCAATCGCACACTCCGGGATCAGAGACAGAGTGAAGTTCCCTCCGCACCGTCCCTTAATGCACACCCGCGTTCAGATACAGAGTGAATCTCCCTCCGCACCGTCCCATCACACGCACCCAGGGTCAGACACAGAGGGAAGCTTTCTCACACCGTCCCGTCACACACTGCTGGGGTCAGACACATACTGAAGTTCACTCCGCACCATCCCATCACACTCTCCCAGAGTCAGTCGCAGAGCGAAGCTCCCTCCGCACTGTCCCATCACACACTCCCGGGGTCACACACAGGGTGAAGACCACACCATGCCGTCACACACTCCCGTGGTCAGACACAGGGTGAAGCCCCCTCCGCACCGTCCAATCACAAACTCCCAAGGTCAGACACAGAGTGAAGCTCCCTCTGCAACGTCCCATCACACACCCCCGGGGTCAGACACAGAGTGAAGCTACCTCCGCACCGTCCATCACACACTCCTGGGGTCACACACAGGGTAAAGATCCCTCCACACCGTGCCGTCACACACTCCCGGTGTCAGACACAGGGAGAAGCTCCCTCCACACCGTTCCATCACCCACTCTGTTAGGTCTGCTTTGTTCATGAATGAGTGAGACAAACACCAGGCTGAGTCGAAATCAGGGTTCTTTGTTCTTTATTACCGGATTGTAACACTTGCGACCAACCAGGTTAGTCGGAGAATGCATTCTGCCGTTATCAGCAAAATGGTGATTTTTTATACCCTTGGATATGTGCTTAGAACATCATCATATCATTACTTGTCCAATGACTAAAACTGTTGCTATCCTTTCCCTGCTAGCTTCCTGCCTCTTAATCCATCAATGTCTCTCTTATCTTGTAAGTACAAGGATGCATTCACATCTTGTTACTGCCCCGTACATTCCCATCTCATGATGTTTTACCTAACAGGAGTACAAGGACACCTCCCCTTCTTGTTACAGCCTTGTACAGGGTAACTCCCTACACATTCCCATCTCATGATGTTTTACCTTACAACTCCCAGGGTCAGATGCAGAGTGAAGCTCCCTCTGCAACGTCCCATCACACACTCCCATTGTAAGAAACAGTGAGACACCCTCCGCACCATCGTGTCATTCACACCCTGGGTCATACAGTGAGTGAAGCTCCCTCCACACCGTCCCTTCATGCTCAAAAGCCCTTTGGGCTCAAAAGCTGAGAGAAGCTCCCTCAGCAACTTCCCATCACACACTCCCAGGTTCACACACAGGGTGAAGCTCCGTCCACACCGTTCCATCACGCACTCCCAGGGTCAATGCAGAGTGAAGCGCACTCTGCACTGTCCCATCACACGCACCAGGGGTCAGACACAGAGAGAAGCTCCCTCCACACAATCCCATCACACTCTCCCAGAGTCAGTCGCAGAGCGAAGCTCCCTTTGCATTGACCCATCACACATTCCCGGGGTCACACAGAGGGTGAAGACCCCTCCGCATCGTGCCGTCACACACTCCAGGGGTCAGACACAGGGTGAATCTCTCTCCACACTGTCCCATCACATACTCCTGGAGTCAGTTACAGAGTGAGGTTCGCTCCACATCTTCCCATTACACACTCCCGAGTTCAGACACAGAGTGAAGCTCTCTTCGCATCGTCCCATCACACACTCCCGTGGTCAGACACAGGGTGAAGTCACCTCCGCACCGTCAAATCACATACTCCCGAGGTCAGACACAGAATGAAGCCCCCTACGCAACGTCCCGTTACACACTTCCAGGGTCAGGCACAGAGTGAAGCTACCTCCACACTGTCCCAATCAAGGGGTCAAACAGAGTGAAGCTCCAACCACACCGTTCTGTCACATACTCCTGGGGTCTGACATAGTGTAAACTCCCTCTGCACCATCACGTCACACACTCCCAGGGTCACATGCAGAGTGAAGCTCCCTCTGCACCGTCCCATCCCTCTGCACCTGGGGTCAGACACAGAGTGAAGCTCCCTCCGCACCGCCCCTTCATGCACTCCCGTGGTCAGATAGAGAGTGAAGTTCCCTCCGCACCGTCCCATCACATGCACCAGGGGTCAGACACAGAGTGAAGCACCCTCCGCACCGCCCCTTCATGAACTCCTGCAGTCAGATACAGATTGAAGCTCCCTCCACACCGTCTAATCACCCACACCGGGGTCACAAACAATGCGAAGCCCCCTCCGCAGCATCCCATCACACATTTCCAGTGTCAGACACAGGGTGAATCTCCCTCCGAAACGTCCCATCCCACACACCAGTGGTCAGATAGAGAGTGAAGCTCCCTTTGCACCATCACATCACACACTACCGGGCTCAAAAGCTGAGAGAAGCTCCCTCAGCAACTTCCCATCACACACTCCCAGGTTCACACACTCCCAGGTTCACACACAGGGTGAAGCTCCGTCCACACCGTTCCATCACGCACTCCCAGGGTCAGATGCACAGTGAAGCGCACTCTGCACTGTCCCATCACACGCACCAGGGGTCAGACACAGAGAGAAGCTTTCTCACACCGTCCAATCACAAACTCCCAGGGTCAGACACAGAGTGAAGCTCCCTCTGCAACGTCCCATCACACACTCCCATTGTAAGAAACAGAGTGAGACACCCTCCGCACCATCGTGTCATTCACACCCTGGGTCATACAGTGAGTGAAGCTCCCTCCGCACCGTCCTATCGCACATTCCCAGAGTCAGTCGCAGTGGTCAAATAGAGAGTGAAGCACCTTCCGCACCATCCCATCGCACACTCCTGGGCTCAGAAGCTGAGAGAAGCTCATTCTGCATCGTCGTGTCACACACTCCAGGGGTCAGACACAGGGTGAATCTCTCTCCACACTGTCCCATCACATACTCCTGGAGTCAGATACAGACTGAGGTTCGCTCCACACCTTCCCATTACACACTCCCGAGGTCAGTCACAGAGTGAAGCTCTCTTCGCATCTTCCCATCACACACTCCTGTGGTTAGACACAGGGTGAAGCCACCTCCGCACCGTCAAATCACATACTCCCGAGGTCAGACAAAGAGTGAAGCTCCAACCACACCGTTCCGTCACATAATTGCGGGGTCAGACACAGTGTGAAGCTCCCTCCGCACCATCACGTCACACACTCCCAGGGTCAGACACAGAGTAAAGCTCCCTTCACACCTTCCCGTCACACACTCCTGGGGTCAGACATAGAGTGAAGCTCCCTCCGCAGCGTTCCATCACCCACTCCCGGGGTCAGTCACAGAGTGAAGCTCCCTTCGCACCGTCCCGTCACACACTCCTGGGGTCAGACACAGAGTGAAGCTCCCTTCGCACCGTCCCGTCACACACTCCTGGGGTCAGACACAGTGTGAAGTACCCTCCGCACTATCCCGTCTCTCACACCCGTGGTCAGACACAGAGTGAAGCTCCAACCATACCGTTCCGTCACATAATCGCGGGGTCAGACACAGTGTGAAGCTCCCTCCGCACCATCACGTCACACACTCCTGGGGTCAGACACAGAGTAAAGCTCCCTTCACACCTTCCCGTTACACACTCCTGGGGTCAGACATAGAGTGAAGCTCCTTCCGCAGCGTTCCGTCACCCATTCCCCGGGGTCAGACACAGTGTGAAGTTCCCTCCGCACCATCCCGTCTGTCACTCCCGTGGTCAGACACAGATTGAAGCTCCCTCCGCACCGTCCAATCACACACTCCCGGGGTCAGACGCAGAGAGAAGCCTCCTCCTCAACGTCATATCACACACTCCCGGGGTCACACACAATGTGAAGCTCCCTCCGCACCGTCCTATTATACATTCCCGGAGTCAGACACAGGGTGAATCTCCCTCCGAACCGTCCCATCCCACACACCAGTGGTCAGTTAGAGAGTGAAGTTCTCTCCACACCATCACATCGCACACTCCCGGGCTCAGAAGCTAAGAGAAACTCCCTCCGCAACGTCCCATCACACACTCCCGGGTTCAAACACAGGGTGAAGCTCCCTCTGCACAGTCTCACCACACACTCCAGGGGTCAGACACAGAGTGAAGCTCCCTCCACATCGTCCTGTCACACACTCCCAGGGTCAATCACTGAGTGAAGCTAACTCCAAACTGTCCCATCACACATGCCTGCGGTCAGGCACAGAGTGAAACTTCACACCATCCCATTGCACACTCCGGGGGTCAGATAAAGAGTGAAGCTCCCTCGACACCATCCCATCACACACTCCCGGGGTCAGAAACATAGGGAAATTTCCTCAAATCGTCCTGTCACACACTCAGGGGGTCAGACACAGTGAAGCTCCCTCCGCACGGTCCCATCACACACTCCCGGAGTCAGAAACAGATGAAGATCCCTCCGCACCATCCCCTCACACACTCCCAGGGTCACGCACAGTGTGAAGCTCCCTCCATACCATCCCGTCACACACTCCCGGGCTCAGAGACAGGGTGAAGACCCCTGCGCATCGTCCAATCACAAAACCCTGATGTCAGACACAGGATGAAGCTCCCTCCGCACCATCCATTCACACACTCCTGGGGTCACACACAGGCTGAAGATCCCTCCACACCGTCCCGTCACGTACTCCCGGAGTCAGACACAGGGTGAAGCCCCCTCCGCACTGTCCAATCACAAACTCCCGGTGTCAGACACAGGGTGAAGCTCCCTCTGCATCGTCCCGTCACACATTCCCGTTGTAAGAAACAGAGAGAGGCACCCTTCGCACCGTCCCATCACACACTCCCGGGGTCAGACCCAGAGTGAAGCTCCCACCACTCCGTCAAATCACATACTCCAAGTGTCAGACACCAAGTGAAGTTCTCTCATACTGTCCCGTCACACATTTCCAGGGCAGACCCAGAGTGAAGCTCTCTCCGCACTGTCCCATCACACACTCCTGCGGTGAGACACAGGGTGAAGCTCCCTCTCCACAGTCCCATCACATGCTCCCGGGTTCAGAGACAGAATGAAGCTCCCTCCGCACCATCCTATCACACACTCCCTGCATCAGACACAGAGTGAATCTCCCTCCGCAACCTTCCATCGCACACTCTTGGGGTCAGACAGAGAGTGATGGTCCCTTCGCACTGTCCCATCACACTCCCCGGGTCAGACAGAGAGTGAAGTTCCCTTCGCTCCATCCCATCACACACTCCCGGGCTCAGAAACAGAGTGGCTGCCTGCCCAATGGTGGGTGGTTGGCTTACCTATTCTTGGGCAATGGAGAGAATACCCTGGCAGAGTGGTGAAGTCTGGACCTCCTCAGGCAGGGGTCTGTTTTAGATTAAACCATCCCCATTAACTCTATCCCTCCTTTCGATGCTGGGATAAATCCCACAACCAGTGCATGTCCCACCTGGGATCCGTTGCCAACATTTGTCCCAATACCTGGTGGTAACTCTGTTCTGCCTTGGGTTGACAGGTGACATTCACTGGCCTACAACCTGTCCACAGTGGAGGGAGTCCATCCGTCGTTGGAAACTTCCCCTGCAAACAGTGTGGCAAGTAAGTGGAGGGGAGGGAGGTAGATGAAGGGTGAGGGGGAGAAAGGTGGGTGCGGGGAGAGCGAGGGAGGGTTTGGGGAGAGATGTGGTTGCAGGGAAGAGTGGGTTGTGGGGAGAGAGGGGGTCCTGGGGAAAGATTGAGCTGCGGGGAGAGAGGAGGCAGCGGAGGGGCAGTGCAGTTGATAGCGGGTAGCGGAGGGGTAGGAGAGGAGGGAGAGACAGGAGAAACAGAGAGAGGGGTCAGAGAATTGTGTAGGGAAGGAGAAGGGGTAGGGAGAGAGAGAGAGAGAGGGAGACAAGAGATTGGAGACAGAGAGGGGGGAGGAAGAGAAAGGGGGTAGGGAAAGAGGGGGTAGGTAAGAGAGAGATGAGAGAGAGAGGGGAGAAGGGAGAGAGAAAGTGGTAGGGAGAGAGGGAGTAGGGAAGAGATAGATGAGACAGAGAGAGGGGGGTAGACGGGGTGGAGGGAGAGAGAGGGGGAAGGGAGAAAGAAGAGGGAGACAGAGGGGTGCAGAGAGAGAGAAAGACAGAGAGGGGATTGAGAGAGAGGGGGAGTAGAGAGCGTTAGTGAGAGAGGAAGAGAGGGTGGGCCTGAATTTGAGGCAATGGGATTGAGAACACCAAGCGGGCTGAGATGCGGTGGAAGAGTGGGAAGGGGCAGTCACTTCTCCTGACCGTTCCCTGCCCTGACCCCCCCACTCCTCACCGTAGGATGTTCTACAAGATCAAAAGCCGCAATGCCCATATGAAGATCCATAGGCAGCAGGATGACTGGCAGCACCGCTCGCAGGAAGCCCTCCTGCCCCAAATCCCCTGCTCCACGGGAAATCCCCCTGCCACTGCGCCCCTCCACCCCAGCTGGGGGCACCCGGAGGTGCAACTGCCTTGCCTGTACCACCAGGACAGCGAGCACAACCCCAGCAAGGGGCCATGTCAAAACTACTACCTGTGAATGAGAGAGAGAGAGAGAGAGAGAGAGAGAGAGAGAGAGGAGAAGACTGGGGACATGAGGGCTGGGAGTCAGTGAGCCAGACAGTCGATGGTTGGTGCCAGAGCCCTCTGTTGGAACTCCTGCTGACCTGCTCAGTTCCTCAAGTGCCCCTGTGTTCTCGAAACAACGATCCTCTATGAAGCACCAACTGTGAAGAAACCAGACCTTGCCCCAAGGTGCAGTCTGGAAATCTGAGCCACTCCCTTAAATCCCACACACCGCATCAGGTGTATTCCCCCCACCCCTTCCCTCACCCCTGCCGCGTTTCTCATGACGCTGGAGAAACTCAGCAGGTCAAACAGTGAACTTTATACAGCAAAGATAAAGAAGGCTTTTGGTCTGCTGGCCTTTATAAATCATAGCATAGAATATAGGAGCTGGGAAGTGAGGTTGAGAATGTTCAAGGCATTGGTGAGGCCAAGTTTGAAGTATTGTGTGCAGTTCTGGTCTCCAAATTATGGGAAGGATATCAATAAGGTAGAGAGGGCTCAAAGAAGGTTTACTAAAATGTTGCCTGGATTGCAGTTTCTTGAATACGGAGAAAGATTGAGTAGACTGGAACTTTATTCATTGGAGCATAGAAGGTTGAGGGGGGATTTAATAGAGGTATATAAAATTATGAGGGGATAGACAGAGTAGATGTGAATATGCTCTTCCCCTTGAGGGTAGGATAGATTGGAACAAGGGGTCATAAGTTGAGGGTTAGGGGGCAGAACTTTAGAAGTAATATGAGAGGAAGCTTCTTCACTCAGAGAGGGGTGGCTGAGTGGAATGACCTTCCAGAAAGTGTGGTTGCAGCAGGGTCAATTCTGTCATTTAAGAGAAGGTAGGATGAGTGCATGGATGTGAGGGGATTGGAGGGTTATGGATAGGTAGAGGGGACTAGAGAAGATCATTTAAATCAGTGCGGACTAGAGGGGCCGAGATGGCCTGTTTCCGTACTGTAATTGTTATATGGTTATATGCACCATTTCATCGGATGCAAGGATCGACAACGAGATAGACAACAGACTCGCCAAGGCAAATAGCGCCTTTGGAAGACTACACAAAAGAGTCTGGAAAAACAACCAACTGAAAAACCTCACAAAGATTAGTGTATACAGAGCCGTTGTCATACCCACACTCCTGTTCGGCTCTGAATCATGGGTCCTCTACCAGCATCACCTACGGCTCCTAGAACGCTTCCACCAGCGTTGTCTCCGCTCCATCCTCAACATTCATTGGAGCGACTTCATCCCTAACATCGAAGTACTTGAGATGGCAGAGGCCGACAGCATCAAATCCACGCTGCTGAAGATCCAACTGCGCTGGGTAGGTCACGTCTCCAGAATGGAGGACCATCGCCTTCCCAAGATCGTGTTATATGGCGAGCTCTCCACTGGCCACCGTGACAGAGGTGCACCAAAGAAGAGGTACAAGGACTGCCGAAAGAAATCTCTTGGAGCCTGCCACATTGACCACCGCCAGTGGGCTGATATCGCCTCAAACCGTGCATCTTGGCGCCTCACAGTTCGGCGGGCAGCAACCTCCTTTGAAGAAGACCGTAGAGCCCACCACACTGACAAAAGACAAAGGAGGAAAAATCCAACACCCAACCCCAACCAACCAATTTTCCCTTGCAACCGTGTCTGCCTGTCCCGCATCGGACTTGTCAGCCACAAACAAGCCTGCAGCTGACGTGGACATTACCCCTCCATAAATCTTCATCCACGAAGCCAAGCCAAAGAGAAAGAGAAGAAGAAATATGCATCACCAATGTTTCAGGCTTGAGCCCTTCATCAAGGGGGGGAGCAAGTTGTCAGCAGGCGCCCAAATAAAATGGTGGGGGGGAAGGGGCACGGTCCCACGGGCAGGTGGATAAGGGAAGGAGGGCTCACCGGCAGACTGGGGGGAGGGGGGATGGCTCTGTGAATGGAGAGGGAAGGGGGCTGGAGGAAAGGACAGGGAAGGGGAGCGGATTGGAGAGAGGCAGGGATTACAGAGGGGGGGGGGGGGGGAGGGGGGCAGTCTCTCCGTGGTGGCTGTCTCTACGTCGGAGGGACTGGGCGCTTCGCTGAGCACCTTCGCTCCATCCGCATCAATGACAGGGTTCTCTCAGTGGCCGGCCAGTCTAATTCTGCGCCCCTCTCCTGCTCTGGCTTGTCTGTCCACGGCCTCGTGTACTGTCCCCCCAAGACCACCCGTCAACTGGAGGAGGAACACCTAATATTCCGACTGGGCGGTCTCCAGCCGGACAGCGTGAACATCGACCTCTCGAGGAAGGCTCAAGACCCTGTTTGACCTGCTGAGTTTCTCCAGTGTCTAGTTTTTAATTCAACCACGGGGTCAGCAGACCTTCGTGTTTACTGCCTGATGTACTATGGCTGATGTTATGACAACCCCACCCACCAGTTGATGGGGAGGGTGGGCAAATAGGTCGACCTGGTCACCTCTGAGGCATAAAAATGATTAAGGAACCTGCATTGATTTAGCTGCCAGGGATGAGCTTGGAGGCTGGAAAACTCGGAATCGTGTTTAAGATGGTGAGAGAGGGTTGTGGAACTGCAGCCGCTGGAATCTAGAGCCAAAGGTCATCTCCTTCCTACCACCCCTCTCCTGACCCAGCCTTTGGCCGCGGGTTCTAGAGCACTGTGGGGAGGGCAGAGAGAGGGAGGGACGAGTGGCCGGATGTCAGCGAGACCAAAGGGGCTGGTGGTGGGTGTCCAGAGGAGGGTGGGGCTCGCTCTGGTGCTGAGATGGAGATCGTCGACAGTTCTGGGGGAGTGGGGGTCGATGTCCTCTGTGACCTGGCCCACCCACGACGATGCCATGGCCAAGAGAGTGCACCACCATCTCGACCTCTTCAGAAGCCTGAGGACATTCAGCCCTTCACCTGCATCCCTGAACATCTACAGATGGAGCACTGAATATTCTCTGTCAGGGAGCATCTCTGTGTGGGACGGGAACTGCTCCGCACAAGTCCATAAGAAGCAGCAGGGGTCAGTCTATCAGACACCCCTCCCCTCCACTGACCGTCCACATCACACTCCCTCCCCTCCATCGAGTCCCTCTACACACCCCCTCCCCTCAATTGACTCCGTCTACACACCCCCTCCACTCAATAATCTATACACACCCCCTCCCCTCAATCAACTCCATCCACATACCCCCTCCCCTCCATCAACTCCGTCTACACAACCACTCTCCTCAATCGACTCCCACCACACACCCCTTCTCCTCCGTCTGTTCTCCATCGCAACCCCCCTGAATGAAAAGACCCTCCCCATCCTGGGCACACTCTCATCCCCATCCCTCCCACCGAGAAGCAGATCCCTCTGGGTCAGGGAATGAAACCAATGGTCCTGGTTGTCGTTACATCCTTGAATCAACTCCTCACATTTCATTCAGTTAAAAAAAAATGTAAATACATCAGTTTTACAACTTCTATTTTAAAGTTTATAATCTTAGTCCCAGAATGTTCGCTCCGTGTTTTATACATGCATTGTAAATAATTATTAAAATGTGTAAATATCTGCCATGGATGGTGTGAGGATGTTTGCAAATTTCGAGTGAGAAAATGCAGACAAGTCTGACCATAAAACATTACCGCACAGAAATAGGCCCTTTGGCCCTTCTGGTCTGAGCTGAACCTGTTTTTTTTTTGCCTAGTCCCAGTGACCTGCACCTGTTCCGTACCGCTTCCACCCATTGACCAGTCAAAATTCTTCTTCAGTGATAAAACTGAGTCGGCATTCACCACCTCTGCTCGTTCCGCACTCTCTGTGTGAAGAAGTCCCCCTAAACCTTTCACCTTTAACCCTCTGGTTTGTATCTCACCCACCCTCAGTGGGAAAAGCCGATCTACATTTACTCTGTCCCCCTCATAATTTTAAATATCAAATCTCCCCTCATTCTTCTACACTCCAGGGAATAAAGTCCGTACCCGTTTAACCTTTCCCTTTAACTCAGTTCTGAGTCCAGGCAACATCCTTGCAAATCTTCTCTGCCCTCTTTCTATCTTACTGATATCTTTCCTGATGTTCGGTGACCAAAACTCCACACAATTCTCCAAATTTGGCCTCACCAATGTCTTGTATGTGTTACCCCGATTCTATTTTATTGTTGTCACATTCCTCAGGGGTCCGCCCTTTCCTGACCTCACAAGGGACGGCAGACCTCCTTAGCCAAGGAAACCAATGCACTCACCAAAAGCAGGACCTCCTGAGATAATTTATCAAATAGCTTTAATCGATATTTCCACCTTGGCCAATTCTACCACCAGTCTCGTCTTGATCACTTATTTCAACACAGGAGACAGGCATTTGGCCCATCCAGTCTGAGCCAGCTCTCTGACCTTTAACCTAAACCTAAACTCTCTTGAAACTACCCCCTCCCCCAGATTCTACCTCCTCAGCCACACTCGAGGCAAATTATCCCATCACCCTGTCCTTGGGATGTTGGGGGATGGGGGGGAGAAACTACAGCATCCAAGGAAACCCAGGCAATTATGGGGGTGGGAAAGCTTGCAAACTCCACATAGACAGCGCTGGAAGGTGGGGATGGATCTGTGGAGCGGTGAGGCAGGGGCTGCATCAGTAGACAGATCCCACTAGTCACCCCCCCTCGTGGAGTCTCCCTGTGCTGCCATGCCAGGAGGGCGACACAAGCCCCCCCCCCCACCAAGCCGCTGCCAACCGGCACCTCAACTACACATGGCAGGGGGCTTGGCAAGGAGACCCCAGGGTGCCTGCGGTGGGGAGGGGGTATGAACCCCAGCTGTGCTCGGGAAACCTCGCCTGCCCTACGTGCAAGCTGTGGTGGGGGTGGGGTGGTCTGGGGTGAGGAATGGAGAGGGATGAAGGGAGGGCTGGGAGATGGAGGGGGGTGGGGGAGGGAAGGGGATGGAATTAAAGGGTGGTGAGAGGGGGAAGAGGAGGCAGGGTAGGGGTGAGGTGGGGGTGAAAGGGTTGAAGTGGGAAAGGGTCAAAGGTAAGGAGAGGGTGAATGAAAGGGGAGGGGTGGGGGTGAGGGGGAGAGGGGGGAGGGGTGGGGGTCAGGGGTGAGGGGGAGAGGGGGGTGGGGTGAGGGGGTGGGGAGTGGAGGAGAGGGGGTGGAGTGAGGAGTAGATGGGAGAGTGAGGTAAGGGGGGAGGGTGAGGGGGCGAGGAGAGGGCAGGGTGAGGGGGTGATGGGGCCAGGGCAGGAGGGAGACGTGTGAAGAAGTCCTGGCACCGCAGCGTCAAGGCTGTTCCAGGGCATTTCCCATAGAGGGAGGGGGGAGAAGGCGCCAGAACGAAGTTTCATTTACCGCGTCGATGGGCAGTGCATGAATGAGAAGGCAGGGATCAAGGGTGAAAGGGGAGGCATGTGCGGGGATCCCCTTGCTGCCCTTCACACCTCAACCCTCAAGTCTGAACCTCTACCCTCCTTCACCAGGGCTTCCTCCTGCTTCATCTTGGGCCTCTCCGTACGAGTGTGCCACACAAGGACCTGCGGCCAGAGACAGCCATCCGTGAGCACCAAAACAGACCCTTCAGCCCATCCAGTCCCTGCTGGACTGTCACCTTCCCCAAGGACCATTCCCAAATCGTCCTTGAAATGGCAATTCATTCCCCATCCCCCTCTACACCCCTACTCTCCCCACCCTCCTATTCCCCACTACTCTTCCCCTCCCCCCCCACCCTCCCAGCTCGGTCCCCACCCTCCCATTCCCCACTGCCGCCACTCTCTGCACGGAGAACTTCCCTGCACACGCCTCCCCTTTTACCCTTGATCCCTGCCCTCTCGTTCATGCACTGCCCATCGACGCAGTAAATGAAACTTTGTTCCGGCCCCTTCTCCCCCCACCCTCTATGGGAAATGCCCCGGCACGGCCTTGACGCTGCGGTGCCAGAACCGGTGAGGTAGGCCGCTGGCACAGTCCCGTGGTGGCACATGAAGTTCGCACTGCAAGGGAGCACCAAATTAAGAACCAGAAGGTGCTGTGGATGCCGTGCTGCACAGGGAGGTGATGCTGAGGGCACGGAGAGGCTGCAGAGAGAGAGGAGGAGAACGGGCAAAGAGGGGGCAGATGAACTACAACACCGGGAAGTGTACGGTCATGCGCTTTGGTAGAAGAAATAGACGGACTGAATATCATTTGGATGGAGAGAAAATTCCAAATTCAGATGTGAAGAGACCTGGGAGCCCTCATGCAGGATTCCTTGAAGGTCAACCTCCAGGTGAGTTGGGGGTGAAGAAGGCGAATGCAACGTTGACATTCAATTCTAGAGGGATCGTACATGAGCAGGGATGTGATGTTGAGACTCTATAAAGCACTGGTGAGAACTGTGGACAGGTTTGGGCACCATATTTGAGAAAGGACATGCTGGCATTGGGGAGGGTTAAGAGATTTACTAGAACGATACCAGGAATGAAAGGGTTAGGTTATGAGGAACAATTGTCAGCTCTTGGACTGGACTCCATGGGGTACAGAGGGATGAGGGGGGGCTCCTCATCGAGGCGTTTCGAACACTGAAAGGCCTGGGCAGAGTTGATGTGGTGAGGATGTTTCCATTGGTGGGGGAGTCTAGGACAAGGGTACACAACTTCAGGATAAAAGGGCGTCAAAGATGCAGAGAAATTTCTTCAGCCAGAGGGTCATGAATCAGTGGAACTTGTTGCCACAGATGGCCATGGAAGTGAGGTTGTTGGGGTATTTAAGGCAGAGATTGATAGGGATCTGATGAGTCGGGACATCAAGAGTTACGGGGAGAGAGCCGGGAAGTGGGGCTGGGTGGGAGGATGGATCAGCTCATAATTAGAATGGTGCGATAATCTCGATGGGCCTCCATCTTGGGAAATCTTGTGGATAATTCCATTTGTCTCCCCTCCCCCACACACCCTGCCTGTCCCATTCCCCCCCCCCCACCTCCACACAACCAGCCTGAGTGCCCCTACATTCAAGAGAAGCCCCGACTTCCCAGGAATATCTTTGCAGACCCCAGAAAAAGCCCCTCACACTCCAGAAGAAGCCATATAGACCACAGGAGAAGCACCCCTGCACCCCGGAAGAGGCTCCCCGCTCCCCAGCAGAAGCTCCCCGCAGCCTGAGAGAAGCCCCCCGCTCTCTGGGAGAACCCCCCCTGCACCCCGGAAGAGGCTCCCCGCTCCCCAGAAGAAACTCCCTGCATCCTGAGAGAAGACCCCCGCTCCCTGGGAGAAGCCCCCCTGTACTCACCGTTCTGCAGTCGTCAGCTTTGGGCTCCAGCTGCTCGACGGAGACCAGGGACTGCAGTAGGCTGCTCTCCAGGTAACCTCTCTCGGCCTGCGGATCGAAGCCGGCCTCTCGGTTGGCCAGGAGCAGTTGCAGTGCCACAGCGAAGCCGGCCATGTCAATGGGGAAGGGGCGGTTGGGCTTCCAGCCAGTGTGGAATCCCACCACCTTGTCCTGCTCCACCAGCGGCCCCTCAAACCGCATGCCCCCCACTAGGCCCACCGGCCACACTGACACCCGTTTGGTCCAGCGCATCTGTGGGGAGAGCGAGGGAAGGGGTGAGGATCGGCACTGGTGCCCACCAGGTTCGATTTTCTGGGGCCTCTCACCCACCCGCTATCAAGTGGGATCACCACAACCTCCACCCCAACCGGTACTGGGTATGATTAACCGAGACCTCCACCCCAACCGATGTCATCTAGGATTTATACTGAGACCCTCTGCCGCAACTTGGGATGGGTGGGATTCACCAGAACCAACACCCCAACTGGGGTAGAGTGGGATTAAACCCTCCCTGTTTCTGTAACCCCCTCTGGTCCCACACACCCTTCCCTGCCTCTGAAACCCCTTTCCAGTTCCCAACACCCCTCCCTGTCTCTGTAACCCTCTCCGGTCCCCTACACCCCTCCCCATCTCTGTAACCCCCCACCGGTCCCCCACACCCCTCCCTGTCTCTGTAACCCCCTCCGGTCCCCAACTCCCCTCCCTGTCTCTATCCACCTCCACCCCTCCCTGTCTCCATAAACCTCTTCCTCTCCCCACACTCATCCTCACCCCTGCCTCGTCCACACACCCCCCTGTTCCACTGGTGCTGCCCCTTTCCCCCTCACCCCCGCTCACCTCATCGAAGAGCCGCAGGCTGTAAGTGTTGTCGTCGTCAGCAAAGTAGACCACCGCCTCTTCGCTGAGCTCCCGGTTCTCCCGCAGCCAGCGGATGCCCAGGTTCCTCTGCTCCACCCCCCTGGCCTTCAGCCAGCTGGGGTCCTGGTCCTTCAGCTTCAGGACAGGTGGTGTGGCCATGTTGAGGTGGGTGTAGTGGAGTCCGCTCTGCCGCAGCAGGTGGGCCACCAGCTCGGTGCGCTGGTCCGCATCCTCCACCACGATCCAGTGGAAGTTCCGCAGGTGCCGAAAGGTCTGCGAGAGGCGCACCAGCTCTGCCTTCTGCACCCACCTGTCGGAGACACGGCGGCAATGGCTCATCCACACTAACCACGTGTCCGCCCACCCAGCTCTCCCAGCAGGCCCCTTCCATCCACCCTACCACCCGCGCACGCTCACCCTCTCACCAGCCAGGCACCTGTGGGGCGTGGGAGGAAATCGCAGCACCCGTGGGGGGGGGGGGTGTGGGGAGCGTGCAAACTCCACACAGTCAGTGGTGGAAATGTGGAGGGGGGAGAGAGGGTTCACCAGCTGGGGAGTGAAGGGGAAGGGGATGGGGACGGAGTGGTGAGCGGCTCAGAGAGAGGGATGTGGGGATGGGGAGAGCGGGGTTGCAACATACCCCATGTGCGAAGAGCCGGCTCTCGAGGGAGGCAATGGGAGATTGTTTCGCCCCACCGTCCTGTCCTGAGACAGTGTACCCTGGCGCAGTTCGATGAACCCATCCGCCCTATGTCTTGCATCACTGGACCCTCGCAGTCCCCCGTCACTGGAACAGCGCAGACCCCCGTCACTGGAACAGCGCAGACCCCCGTCTCTAGAACAGTGCAGACCTGCATCTCTGGAACAGCACAGACCCCCATCTCTTGAACAGTGTAGACCTGCGTCTCTGAATGCTGACCCCCCCCTCCCATACTGCGTGGTGAGCTGCGTACCTGGCGTAGGTGGGGGTGATGGCGTAGATGGTGGGCAGTGACCCATCAGTGCCCGCTGCACCCTGGGCTCTGAGCTGCGTATGCAGCCGCCTCACCTCGGCCTGCAGCTGTTGCACCCTCTGGTCGCGCTGCCGCACCTGCTCAGCTGCCGCCTTCACCTGCGCCGCGCTGTGACATGGCTGGCCTGCGGACAATCCACACCACATTGTGTCACTGGGACGTGCAGACCCCCTTCACTCATGCACCAGGGCAGGGGCGGGGGGTGCATCTACACCCGCCGATTCACCCCCTTTGGAATGTGGTAGTAAACCAGAGAACCCAGGGAGACCCACCCAGTCCCTGGGGAACGTCCAAACTTCACACAGACAGTGCCGGAGTTGGGGATGAAACCGGGGTCTTTGGGCCATGACCACAGTGTCAATCATTCAGGGTTCGTAGGAGAGAGTAAAGACACACGGAGATGCTGGAGGAACCAAGTCGGTCTCGCAACATCCTCAGGGGAGGTAAAGGTATATTACCGACGTATCAGGCCTGAGCCCTTTCTCAAGATGTGGTGGGGCTGTGGGGAGGGGAGGGTGAGAATGGAGAATGGGAGGGTGATGGGAGGGGGAGGGGGGTGGAGGAAGGAGAGGGGAGAACAGGAGGGTGGTGGGAGGGGGAAAAGGGGATGCGGAAGGAGTAGAGGGGGACGGTAGAGAGGGGGAGAGGGTGCAGAGGGGAGAGAGGGAGGGGTGCAGAGAGTGGAGGTGAGGGTGGTGGGAGGGGACGATGATTGACAGGGCGTGGGGGTGATGACACAATGGAGAGGGGCGACGGGTTGATTGACAGGTGGGGAGGATTATGTGATGATTGACAGGTGGAGGGGAATGACAAATGATTGACAGGTAGTGAGGGGAGGAGAAACTGGGTAATGATTGACATGTGAGGGGGCGGAGTGACGGGTGTTGATTGACGGGGAGTGGGGGGAAGGGAGATGGGAGGGGGAAGGGAGATGGGAGGGGGAGGAATGACCGGCCGACAGTGAGCGGACATTCGGCCTCTCTGGGCTGGTACTGACCCAGCTGCAGCAGCGCGTATACCAGCCCCAACACCGACAACAGGAAATAAGCGGCAAAAACCCTTCTCAACTCCAGCCTCATGGCGACGGCCCTGCTCCATCGCGCGTCACTGCCGCCCAACCCGCTGCATAGAGCGCTTTCACATGATGTCACTTCCGCCCGAATTTCCTTGCGCACCCTGCGCTGAAGCAGCTCGGCCACTCCCTCATGGAGACAGGCCGTCGTCTCCCTCCGTAACAGTCAAGGGAGCGTCCCGACAGAATTACTCCCTCATTGGCGGGGGTGAAAACAAAGAAAGAAATGTAAACAAACTGTGCAATGCAGAGAGAATACTGAGCAAAGTCAGGGTCTTTAAATGAGCCCCTGATGGGGTTTATGGTTGAGGAGTCTGATGGAGGGGGGCGACAGCTGGTCCTGTGGCCCCTGTACCCTCTTCCCTGGCGGCACCAGCCAGAACGGAACGTGCGCCGGGCGAGGCGGGTCTCTGCGTTCCCCGCCGCCGTCCTCGACGGTTTGCCCATGACATCCTGAGCCGTGTCTGCTCCCTTTTTGCGGGGGGGGGGGGGGTTTCACCTCCACCCCCCCCCCTTTCCTCCCGCTTGTTGCTGTGCCCTCCCTCCCTGATCCACCTCCTGCCTGTGGGACCCTGCTCCTCTCCCTGCCCCTCCACCCCACCATTTTGTTTCGGGCTTAAGCCCGAAACGTTGGTTGTGTATCTTCACCTTTGCTACACAAAGTTCGACCTGCTGAGTTTCTGCAGACTTTTGCGTTGAACTCACAGTGACGGGAATGTATGAAAGTCAAGGTGCGAACAAACTCTGAACAGTTTTCCCTTTGTAAATAATTGATGGTGAATAAAGTCTACTTTTGGAAAAGGTTTTCCCAGGCAGCCAAAGCGAGGGCGCTGAGGGGGAAGGACCCATTACTGGGCACTAAGGGGCTGAGACCAAGGGGAAGCCCCTCCAGCAACAGAAGGGGAAGAAGTGACAAGGTGCTATGGGGGTGGTAACGGGGTGTTGAGAGAACAGATTTAACAATGCACATTAATTGGAATGTGATATGATTTTCACTCTGGATGTGAAAAGACTTTGAGCTGTTTTCTTTTTTTGTAAACAATTTATTGTGGATAAAGTCGATTTTGGGGGGGGGGAGTTGGAATGGGGCAAAGGGGACTGAATCCGTGATCTCCTTGGTCAGTGCAAATCAGTAACGTCTCCTCACTGTCGGTCAGCACAGGAACGCCTCGAGGATGCATGCTCAGCCCACGGTTCCACTCACTCCACACTCATGACTGTGTGGCTAACGCGGGAAAATCCCAGTCTAACCCAACACAATCCTGGACAAGGATGAGTCACGAAAATCTGCAGGTGCTGCAATTGTAGTAAATACGTTCTCCCGCCTTCCGCAGGGACCGCTCCCTCCATAACTCCCTTGTCCACTCCCCGCCAATCATCCCCTTGGGACCTACCCCTACGACTGCCACCACCACCCTCACCACCATTCGGGGCCCCAAAGAGTCCTAACAAGTGAAGCAAAATTTCATTTGTGAATCTGCTGGGATCTTCTACTGCATCCTGCATTCCCGCTGTGGTCTCCTCTACAGAGATTGGACACGAACCGGGAGATCCCTGCACTGAGCACCTCGGCTCCATCCGCTGAAATAGTGCGGACCCCCCCCAGTGGCCGTCCGTTCCAATTTTCCAACGCATCCCCTTGTCCGTGGCCTCATGCATGGCCAGACTGCGACCATCCGCAAGTTGGAGGGTCAACACCTCATCTTCTGCCTGGGCTCCCTCCAACCGGACAGCATTAACGTCGACCTCCAGTTTCTGTTAAGCACCCCCCTCTTCTTCTTCCCCGCAGTCTCCTTCCCTCTCACTCTCTCTGTCCCCTTTTCCCTCTGTCTCCTTTCCCAGGGCCAAAATCAATTCTCACCCCTCCCCTCCATCTTATTCAACCAACACCTTTGGTTGGTCTGGACCCCTCCCCATCCCATTCTCTCTCCAGCCTTTCATTCAGATGCCTGACCTTTTTGCACCCTCACCTTGAGGAAGGGCTCAGGTCTGATGGGGCGTTACCTCCTGCAAGACCGGCCGCTCGGTGTGTTTTCACCCCGCTCTCTGCACCCATGACTGTGTGGGCGAGGCACAATTCAAACGTCTTCGACAAATACCCGATAACCCACATGTCAGGTGTCCTGCCCAGCACAAGAGGGATGAGACTCTTTGGCTTGAATGAGACGAGGATCTATGCCCTGATGCCCAAGGGAGTGAGTATTGAATAGAGGCACCACTTACTGACCAAAGAGAGCGAGGCAGTTGAACCGCAAAGATAACGCTTTGGGTTTGCGCCCTTCATCAAAATGTTGGCAGGTGTCTGAACTAAATGGTGGGGGAGGGGCACACGGTCCCGCAGGTGGACAGGGAGGGAGGGGGTACGGCTCTATGAATGGGGAGAGAAGGGGGTGGAGAGCTGGAGGGAAGAAGACGGAGGGAGGGGACCAGGCTAGCAGAATGCCGTCCGGTTGGAGACGGAAAATCAGGTGTCGCTCCTCCAGGTTTACGGGTGGTCTTGGTTTGAGGCCATGGACAGACATACTGGCCACTGAGGCGGACGGAGCGGAGCTGCTCGGCGAAGCGACCTCCCAGTCCGTGTCCCGCCTCGCCAATGTCGAGATGGCCGCAACGCGAGCACCAGACCCAGTAAATCAGTCCTGCGGATACACAAGTCAAGGGGCAGAAAACTGTCGGCCGGCGCCCGACAGAAGAGAGAGGAGAGTGGGGGAAAGTTGTGGTTGCAGGGCAGGAGGGGGTGGGTGGAAAGGGGGACAGCAGCGATCGGGGGAGGAGGGGATGGGTGGATGAAGGGAGGGAGAACGGGAAGGGGGGGGTGGGATGCCTGCCGACCGAGAAGGTTGCAGCGGGGTCCAGCTACGGCACGGGAGGGAAAAATTCGTCCCCTGTGTACACCCTCTGCCTGCTACCACATCCGGAACGGACGAGTGAGGAGCCCACACACGGCGTTCAGGTTCACTTCTATTTAATTGAGCAGAGATCTCGGCGACCCGCTGGCGTCCGCCCGCTCCGGCCTGTCTCATGAACTCTCCTCGTCTTCCTCCGTCTTCATGCACGGCCCATTACTTCTGATCTTGACGCGGTTGTTGTTCAGCCT
Organism: Narcine bancroftii; assembly: GCF_036971445.1. Classification (NCBI taxonomy): domain Eukaryota; kingdom Metazoa; phylum Chordata; class Chondrichthyes; order Torpediniformes; family Narcinidae; genus Narcine; species Narcine bancroftii. The sequence goes on from NC_091476.1 coordinate 75,108,269, forward strand.
GGGGAAGAACGTTCACACGGGTGGCAGCTCGTTCAATGCTCCCAAACTTTGGGGCATCTGTGACTGTTGTCCCTCTGACGGGAGAGAGGGAGGGGGATGGGGGGAACGTTCGGTGCCCGGTTGGTGGGGTGGGGGGGAGGTGAGACCAGGGAATTTCTGCAGACAGAAACGGAGCAAGTCGAGATTGGCTTGAAAACCGTCTTCACAGGGGTGGAGATTGGGATCAGCCATCCTCCCCCTCCCATCTGCCCAGGGCAGCTCCCCCTCCCCTCTCCTCTCCCTTCCCTCCCTCTTCACCTCTCCCCCTCCATTCCCTCCTCACGCTCTCCCTCCCTCCCTCCCTCTCCCCTCCCTCCACACTCCCTTCCTTCCTCACCCCATCCCCTTCCTCCTCTCCCTTCCCTTCTTCCTCACCCCCACCCCTCCTCCCTCCCTACTCCCCCTCCCCTCCTTCCTCACCCCATCCTTACTCCTCCCTCCTCTCCTCCCTCTCTCATCCCCCTCCTCCACTTCCTCTCCCTCTCCCCTCTTTCTTCACCTCCTCCCTCTCCCTTCCTCCTCTCCCTCTCCTTATCCCTCTCATTCTCTCCCTCACCTTTTCCCTTTCACCCTTTCCTTCTCCCACTCTATCCACATCCTCCCCTCCTCCCTCACCCCAATCACCCTCTCCATCCGTGTCCACCTTCCCCACTTCCCTCCCCATCTTCTCCCTCTCCCCTTCCTCTCCCTCCTCCTCTATTCACTCTATTCCCCTCCCCCCCCTCATCCCCCTCAACTGGGCCCTGGTACCTGACAGCACCCCCACCCCGTTCCCCTCCCAGTGACGGTGACCAGGCACTCACCAGTTGTAGAGACAGAGGTTGCACCAGTTTATGTAGGTGACCCCGTCCGTGCCACAGACGTACTTTGTGAACATGGGGCAGACTGGCAGATCGGAGAAATCTTGGCAGTCCAGCTGCAGGGAGCAGATCGGCAGGGCGATAGGTTTAGAAAGGAAATCCTCGCATTGAATCCCAGAGGGTGTGACATCATGGTCAGCATGGCCATGGGGAAGGGGAGGGGGAGTAGGGAGGGAGGAGGGGTGGGGGTGAAGAATGAAGGGAAGGGAGAGGAGGAAGGGGAGGGGGTGAGGAAGGAAGGGAGAGGGAGAAGAGGGAGAGGGAGAAGAGGGAGGGAGAGGGAGAAGAGGGAGGGAGGGAGAGGGTAAGGAGGGAAGTGGGCTGAAGGGCCTGTTTCCATGCCATGTGACTCAATAAATCACCACCCCCACCCCTTATCCATGAGCTCCTTCTAGAGATCTGCACACCCTGTGGTTGTAGTCAAAGTACGGGATGCTGGAGAAACTCAGCCAGTCTCGCAACAACCGCAGGCGGTAAAGGTACGTCACTAACGTTTCCAGCCTGCGCCCTTCCTGCAAGATGAAGCAGGTCGGGACCTGAATCCAAAGATGAGGGAGTCGAGTTCAGGGAACTGGACGTTGTTGAGGTGATGGAGGGTGCGTGAAGCGTCCTGGATGTAGGTGGAGAAGGACTGGACTGGGAGGTGGAGGGGCTCAAGGGAAGCAGAGACCAATTCGATGGGTCTGCAAGGATGATGGGATTTGTGGATCTCGCAGAAATCGAGAGGTAGAAATGGGCCAGACGGGGTTGGAAAACGGTGAGGGGAGGACGTGCCAGCGAGGGGACCGGAAGTGATGAGCTCAGAGATGGTGCAAGATACAGGGGTTTCATGTGTCCTGGTGGCGAGGGGTCCTGTTGAAGGGGTCAGTAAGGAGGAGGGGTCCAGCTTTGCCTAGATACGGAGAAGTGTGCCAGACCTCAACATCACTGCCCTCGCCTGTGGCTTTGATGGGATTGGTGCAGAGAGAGTGGAGGACCAGATCTCGTAATGGGTGAGATCGGAAGGGGATGATCGCTGTTTCTAAAAGAAGGGGTTCAAACCAGGCTGTGGGCTATAGGAGACTGGAGTTCACTGTGGGCTGGGGGAAACTGGTTCATATTGGGCTGCGGGAAACTGGAATTCACACCGGGCTTTGGGCTGGGGGAGACTGGGGTTCACACCCGGCTGTGGGATGGGGGAAGAGAGGGATTCACACCAGTCGGTGGGCAGGGGAAGACTGGGATTCCGATCAGGCTATGGGTTGGGGGAGACTGGGATTCCCACCGGGCTGTGGGCTAGGGGAGACTGGGGTTCACACCATGCCATGGGCTGGAGGAGACAAGGATTCACACTGGGCTGTGGGCTAGGGGAGACTGGGATTTCCACCAGGCTGTGGGCTGTGGGAGACTGCCATTCAGACTGAGATGTTGGCTGCGGGAGACTGGGATTCCCACCGGGCTGTGAGCTGGGGGAGACTGGGATTCACACCGGACTGTGGGATGGTGGAGACAGGGATTCCCACCGGGCTGTGGGCTGGGGGAGACTGGGATTCACATCGGGATGTGGGCTGGAGGAAACAGGGATTTCCACCGAGCTGCAGCTGGGGGAGACTGGTATTCTCACCGGGCTGTGAGCTGGGGGAAGACTGGGATTCACACCGGACTGTGGGATGGTGGAGACAGGGATTAACACCGGGCTGTGGATGGAGGAGACAGGGATTCAGACCGGGCTGTGGCTGGGGAAGACTCGGATTCACTGTGGGCTGGGGGAGACCGGGATTCACACCAGGTGGTGGGCAGGGAAAGACTGGGCTTCCGGTCAGGCTGTGGGTTGGGGGAGACTGGGATTCCCACAGGGCTGTTTGCTGGGGGAGACAGGGATTCACACCTGGGTGTGGGCTGGGAGAGACTGGGATTCAGACTGAGATGTGGGCTGCGGGAGAGTGGGATTCACACTGGGTTGTGGGCTGGGGGATAGACTGGGGTTCACACTGGGCTGTGGGCTGGGGGAGACTCGGAATCCCACAGGGCAGTGGCTGGGAGAGTCTGGGATTGCCACAGGGCTGTGGGCTGCGGGAGACTAGGATTCACACATTCCTGTGGGCTGTGGGAGACTCGGACTCCTACAGGGCTGTGGGCTGGGGAGAACTGGGATTCTCACAGGGCTGTGGGCTGGACGAGACTGGGATTCGCATCGGGCTGTGGTCTGCGGGCTGCGGGAGACAGGGATTCGCACCAATTTGTGGGCTGGCGGGGACAGGGATTAGCACCAGGCTGTGGGCTGGGGGAGACAGGGATTTGCACCAGGCTGTTGGCTGGGCGAGACTGGGATTCAGACCAAGATGTGGGCTGGGGGAGACTGGGATTCGCATCGGGCTGTGAGCTGCGGGAGACTGGGATTCCCACAGGGCTGTGGGCTGGGGGTGAATGCGATTCCCAGAGGACTGTGGGCTGGGGGAGACTGGGATTTCCACAGCGTTGTGGGCTGGGGGAGACTGCGATTCCCACTGGACTGTGGGCTGGGGGAGAGTGGGATTCACACTGGGTTGTGGGCTGGGGGAGACTGGGATTCATACCAGGTTGTCGGCTGGGGAGACTGGGATTCACACCGCGCTGGGGCTGGGTGAGACTGGGATTCCCACAGGGCTGTGGGCTGGGGGAGACAGGGATTCACACCTGGGTGTGGGCTGGGAGAGACTGGGATTCAGACTGAGATGTGGGCTGCGGGAGACTGGGATTCACAATGGGCTGTGGGCTGGGGGAGATTGGGGTTCACACTGGGTTGTGGGCTGGGAGACTGGGGTTCACACTGGGTTGTGGGCTGGGGGAGACCGGGATTCACACCAGGTGGTGGGCAGGGGAAGACTGGGCTTCCGATCAGGCTGTGGGTTGGGGGAGACTGGGATTCCCATCGGGCTCTGTACTGGGGGAGACTGAGGTTCACACCATGCCGTGGGCTGGAGGAGACAAGGATTCACACCGGGCTGTGGGCTAGAGGAGACAGGGATTCAGACCGGCCTGTGACTGGGGAGAATGGGATTCCCTGTGGGCTTGGGGAGACTGGGATTCCCTGTGCGATGGGGTGACTGGGATTCCCATTGGGCTGGGGGAGAATGGGATTCTCTGTGGGCTGGGCGAGACTGGGATTCCCTGTGGGCTTGGGGAGACTGGCATTCCCACAGGGTTGTGGGCTGGGGGAGACTGTGATTCGCAGCAGGCTGTGGGCTGGGAAAGACTGGGATACACACTGGACTGTGGGCTAGGGGAGACTGGAATTCCCACAGGGGTGTGGGCTTGGGGAGACTGGAATTTACACTGGGTTGTGGGCTGGGGGAGACTGGGATTCACACGGGGTTGTGGGCAGGGCAGACTGGGATGCACACCGGGCTGTTTGCTGGGGGAGACTGGGATTCCCACAAGGCTGTGGGCTGGGGGAGACAGGAATTCACACCTGGGTGTGGGCTGGGGGAGACTGGGATTCAGACTGAGATGTGGGCTGCGGTTGACTGGGATTCACACCGGGCTGTGCGTTGGGGGAGACTGAAATTTCGACAGGGCTGTGGGCTAGGGGAGACTCGGATTTCCAAAGGGCTGTACTCTGGGGGAGACTGGGAATCCCACAGGGCTGTTGGCTGCGAGAGACTAGGATTCTGACAGTGCTGTGGGCTGTGGGAGACTGGGATTCCCACAGGGCTGTGGGCTGGGGAGAACTGGGATTCACATCGGGCTGTGGTCTGCGGGAGACTGGGATTCGCACCATTTTGTGGACTGGCGGAGACAGGGATTAGCACCAGGCTGTGGGCTGGGGAAGACAGGGATTTGCACCAGGCTGTGGGCTAGGCGAGACTGGGATTCAGACCGATATGTGGGCTGGGGGAGACTGGGATTCGCATCGGGCTGTGGGCTGGGGGAGAGTGGGATTCACACTGGGTTGTTGGCTGGGGAAGACTGGGATTCACACCGCGCTGGGGCTGGGTGAGACTGGGATTCCCATAGGGCTGTGGGCTGGGGGAGACAGAGATTCACACCTGGGTGTGGGCTGTGAGAGACTGGGATTCAGACTGAGATGTGGGCTGCGGGAGACTGGGATTCACACTGGGCCGTGGGCTGCGGGAGACTCGGATTCCTACAGGGCTGTGCGCTGGGGGAGACTGAGAATCCCACAGGGCAGTGGCTGGGGGAGTCTGGGATTGCCACAGGGCTGTGGGCTGCGGGAGACTAGGATTCCCACAGGGCTGTGCGCTCTGGGAGACTGGGATTCCCACAGGGCTGGGGAGAACTGGGATTCCCACAGGACTGTGGGCTGGGGGAGACAGGGATTCACACCTGGGTGTGGGCTGGGAGAGACTGGGATTCAGACTGAGATGTGGGCTGCGGGAGACTAGGATTCACATTGGGCCGTGGGCTGGGGGAGAATGGGGTTCACATTGGGCTGTGGGCGAGACTGGGGTTCACACTGGGCTGTAGGCTAGGGAGACTGGTGTTCACACTGAGTTGTGGGCTGGGGGAGACCGGGATTCACACCAGGTGTGGGCAGGGGAAGACTGGGCATCCGATCAGGCTGTGGGTTGGGGGAGACTGGGATTTCCACAGGGCTGTGGGCTGGGCGCGAATGCGATTCCCAGAGGACTGTGGGCCGGGGGAGACTGGGATTCCCACAGCGCTGTGGATTGGGGGAGACTGCGTTTCTCACTGGGCTTTGGGCTGGGGGAGAGTGGGATTCACACTGGGTTGTGGGCTGGGGGAGACTGGATTCACACCAGGTTGTCGGCTGGGGAGACTGGGATTCACACCGCGCTGGGGCTGGGTGAGACTGGGATTCCCACAGGGCTGTGGGCTGGGGGAGACAGGAATTCACACATGGGTGTGGGCTGGGAGAGACTGGGATTCAGACTGAGATGTGGGCTGCGGGAGAGTGGGATTCACACTGGGTTGTGGGCTGGGGGATAGACTGGGGTTCACACTGGGCTGTGGGCTGGGGGAGAGTGGGATTCACACTGGGTTGTGGGCTGGGGGAAACAGGGATTCACACCTGGGTGTGGGCAGGGGTAGACTGGGATTCAGACTGAGATATGGGCTGCGGGAGACTGGCATTCACAATGGGCTGTGGGCTGGGGGAGAATGAGGCTCACACTGGGTTGTGGGCTGGGGAAACTGGGGTTCACACTGGGTTGTGGGCTGGGGGAGACCGGGATTCACACCAGGTGGTGGGCAGGGGAAGACTGGGCTTCCGATCAGGCTGTGGGTTGGGGGAGACTGGGATTCCTACCGGGCTCAGTGCTGGGGGAGACTGGGATTCACACCGGGCTTTGGGCTGGAGGAGACAGGGAATCAGACCGAGCTGTGGGTGGGGGAGACTGGGATTCCATGTGGCTGGTGGTGACTGAGATTCCCACAGGGCTGTGGGCTGGGTGAGACTGGGAGTCCCACAGGGCTGTGGGCTGAGGGAGACTGGGATTGACAGCGGGCTGTGGGCTGGGGGAGACAGGGATTTGCAGCAGATTGTGGGCTGGCGGAGACAGGGATTCCCACCAGGTTGTGAGCTGGTGGAGACAGGGATTCACACCGGGCTGTGGGTTGGGGAGATTGGGATTCCATGTGGGCTGGGGGAGACTGGCATTCCCAGAGGGCTGGCGGCTGTGGGAGACTGGGATTCCCACAGGGCTGTGGGCTGGGGAGAACTGGGATTCCCACAGGGCTGTTGGCTAGAGGAGACTGGGATTCGCATCGGGCTTCGGGCTGCGGAAGACTGGTATTCACACTGGGCTGTGGGCTGGGGCAGACTGGAGATCACACGGGGTTGTGTGCTGGGGGAGACAGAGATTCACACCGGGCTGTGGGCTGCGGGAGACTGGGGTTCACACTGGGCTGTGGGCTGCGTGAGACTGGGGTTCACATTGGGCTGAGGGCTGGGGGAGACAGGGATTCGCACCAGGCAGTGGGCAGGGGAAAACTGGGATTCCGATCAGGCTATGGGTTGGGAGGGACTGGAATTCCCACGAGGCTGTGGGCTGGAGGAGAATGGGATTCACACTGGGTTGTGGGCTGGGGGAGACTGGGATTCACACCGGGTTGTGGGCTGGGGAGACTGGAGATCACACGGGGTTGTGTGCTGGGGGAGACAGAGATTCACACCGGGCTGTGGGCTGCAGGAGACTGGGGTTCACACTGGGCTGTGGGCTGCGTGAGACTGGGGTTCACATTGGGCTGAGGGCTGGGGGAGACAGGGATTCGCACCAGGCAGTGGGCAGGGGAAAACTGGGATTCCGATCAGGCTATGGGTTGGGAGAGACTGGAATTCCCACGAGGCTGTGGGCTGGAGGAGAATGGGATTCACACTGGGTTGTGGGCTGGGGGAGACTGGGATTTACACCGGGTTGTGGGCTGGGGAGACTGGCATTCACACCGGGCTGTTTGCTGGCGAAGACTGGGATTCCCACAAGGCTGTGGGCTGGGGGAGACAGGAATTCACACCTGTGTGTGGACTGGGAGTGACTGGGATTCAGACTGAGATGTGGGCTGCGGGAGACAGGGATCCACACCGGGCTGTCGGTTGGTGGAGCCTCGGATTCCCACATGGCTGTGGGCTGGGGGAGACTTGGTTTCCCACAGGGCTGTGGGCTGGGGAGAACTGGGTTTCCCACAGGGCTGTGGGCTAGAGGAGACTGGGATTCGCATCGGGCTGTGGGCTGCGGAAGACTGGTATTCACACCGGGCTGTGGGCTGGGGCAGATTGGAATTCACACGGGGTTGTGGGCTGGGGGAGACTGGGGTTCACACTGGGCTGTGGGCTGTGTGAGACTGGGGTTCACATTGGGCTGAGGGCTGGGGGAGACAGGGATTCGCACCAGGCGGTGGGCAGGGGAAAACTGGGATTCCGATCAGGCTATGGGTTGGGAGAGACTGGGATTCCCACCGGGTTGTGAGCTGGTGGAGACTGGGATTCACACCGGCCTGTGGGCTGGGGGAGACTGGGATTTCCACCTGGCTGTGGGCTAGGAGAGACTGGGATTCACACCGGGCTCTGGGCTGGAGGAGACAGGAATTCAGACCGAGCTGTGGGTGGGGGAGACTGGGATCCCATGTGGCTGGGGGAGACTGGGATTCACACCAGGCTCTGGGCTGGGGGAGACTGGGATTCCCACCAGGTTGTGAGCTGGTGGAGACAGGGATTCCCACCAGGCTCTGGGCTGGGGGAGACTGGGATTCCCACCAGGTTGTGAGCTGGTGGAGACAGGGATTCACACCGGGCTGTGGGTTGGGGAGATTGGGATTCCATGTGGGCTGGGGGAGACTGGCATTCCCAGAGGGCTGGCGGCTGCGGGAGACTCGGATTCCTACAGGGCTGTGCGCTGGGGGAGACTGAGAATCCCACAGGGCAGTGGCTGGGGGAGTCTGGGATTGCCACAGGGCTGTGGGCTGCGGGAGACTAGGATTCCCACAGGGCTGTGCGCTCTGGGAGACTGGGATTCCCACAGGGCTGGAGGAGAATGGGATTCACACTGGGTTGTGGGCTGGGGGAGACTGGGATTCACACCGGGTTGTGGGCTGGGGAGACTGGAGATCACACGGGGTTGTGTGCTGGGGGAGACAGAGATTCACACCGGGCTGTGGGCTGCGGGAGACTGGGGTTCACACTGGGCTGTGGGCTGCGTGAGACTGGGGTTCACATTGGGCTGAGGGCTGGGGGAGACAGGGATTCGCACCAGGCAGTGGGCAGGGGAAAACTGGGATTCCGATCAGGCTATGGGTTGGGAGAGACTGGAATTCCCACGAGTCTGTGGGCTGGAGGAGAATGGGATTCACACTGGGTTGTGGGCTGGGGGAGACTGGGATTCACACCGGGTTGTGGGCTGGGGAGACTGGCATTCACACCGGGCTGTTTGCTGGCGAAGACTGGGATTCCCACAAGGCTGTGGGCTGGGGGAGACAGGAATTCACACCTGTGTGTGGACTGGGAGTGACTGGGATTCAGACTGAGATGTGGGCTGCGGGAGACAGGGATCCACACCGGGCTGTCGGTTGGTGGAGCCTCGGATTCCCACATGGCTGTGGGCTGGGGGAGACTTGGTTTCCCACAGGGCTGTGGGCTGGGGAGAACTGGGTTTCCCACAGGGCTGTGGGCTAGAGGAGACTGGGATTCGCATCGGGCTGTGGGCTGCGGAAGACTGGTATTCACACCGGGCTGTGGGCTGGGGCAGATTGGAATTCACACGGGGTTGTGGGCTGGGGGAGACTGGGGTTCACACTGGGCTGTGGGCTGTGTGAGACTGAGGTTCACATTGGGCTGAGGGCTGGGGGAGACAGGGATTCGCACCAGGCGGTGGGCAGGGGAAAACTGGGATTCCGATCAGGCTATGGGTTGGGAGAGACTGGGATTCCCATCGGGTTGTGAGCTGGTGGAGACTGGGATTCACACCGGCCTGTGGGCTGGGGGAGACTGGGATTTCCACCTGGCTGTGGGCTAGGAGAGACTGGGATTCACACCGGGCTCTGGGCTGGAGGAGACAGGAATTCAGACCGAGCTGTGGGTGGGGGAGACTGGGATCCCATGTGGCTGGGGGAGACTGGGATTCACACCAGGCTCTGGGCTGGGGGAGACTGGGATTCCCACCAGGTTGTGAGCTGGTGGAGACAGGGATTCCCACCAGGCTCTGGGCTGGGGGAGACTGGGATTCCCACCAGGTTGTGAGCTGGTGGAGACAGGGATTCACACCGGGCTGTGGGTTGGGGAGATTGGGATTCCATGTGGGCTGGGGGAGACTGGCATTCCCAGAGGGCTGGCGGCTGCGGGAGACTCGGATTCCTACAGGGCTGTGCGCTGGGGGAGACTGAGAATCCCACAGGGCAGTGGCTGGGGGAGTCTGGGATTGCCACAGGGCTGTGGGCTGCGGGAGACTAGGATTCCCACAGGGCTGTGCGCTCTGGGAGACTGGGATTCCCACAGGGCTGGAGGAGAATGGGATTCACACTGGGTTGTGGGCTGGGGGAGACTGGGATTCACACCGGGTTGTGGGCTGGGGAGACTGGAGATCACACGGGGTTGTGTGCAGGGGGAGACAGAGATTCACACCAGGCTGTGGGCTGCGGGAGACTGGGGTTCACACTGGGCTGTGGGCTGCGTGAGACTGGGGTTCACATTGGGCTGAGGGCTGGGGGAGACAGGGATTCGCACCAGGCAGTGGGCAGGGGAAAACTGGGATTCCGATCAGGCTATGGGTTGGGAGAGACTGGAATTCCCACGAGGCTGTGGGCTGGAGGAGAATGGGATTCACACTGGGTTGTGGGCTGGGGGAGACTGGGATTCACACCGGGTTGTGGGCTGGGGAGACTGGCATTCACACCGGGCTGTTTGCTGGCGGGGATTCCCACAAGGCTGTGGCCTGGGGGAGACAGGAATTCACACCTGTGTGTGGACTGGGAGTGACTGGGATTCAGACTGAGATGTGGGCTGCGGGAGACAGGGATCCACACCGGGCTGTCGGTTGGTGGAGCCTCGGATTCCCACATGGCTGTGGGCTGGGGGAGACTTGGTTTCCCACAGGGCTGTGGGCTGGGGAGAACTGGGTTTCCCACAGGGCTGTGGGCTAGAGGAGACTGGGATTCGCATCGGGCTGTGGGCTGCGGAAGACTGGTATTCACACCGGGTTGTGGGCTGGGGCAGATTGGAATTCACACGGGGTTGTGGGCTGGGGGAGACTGGGGTTCACACTGGGCTGTGGGCTGTGTGAGACTGGGGTTCACATTGGGCTGAGGGCTGGGGGAGACAGGGATTCGCACCAGGCGGTGGGCAGGGGAAAACTGGGATTCCGATCAGGCTATGGGTTGGGAGAGACTGGGATTCCCACCGGGTTGTGAGCTGGTGGAGACTGGGATTCACACCGGCCTGTGGGCTGGGGGAGACTGGGATTTCCACCTGGCTGTGGGCTAGGAGAGACTGGGATTCACACCGGGCTCTGGGCTGGAGGAGACAGGAATTCAGACCGAGCTGTGGGTGTGGGAGACTGGGATCCCATGTGGCTGGGGGAGACTGGGATTCACACCAGGCTCTGGGCTGGGGGAGACTGGGATTCCCACCAGGTTGTGAGCTGGTGGAGACAGGGATTCCCACCAGGCTCTGGGCTGGGGGAGACTGGGATTCCCACCAGGTTGTGAGCTGGTGGAGACAGGGATTCACACCGGGCTGTGGGTTGGGGAGATTGGGATTCCATGTGGGCTGGGGGAGACTGGCATTCCCAGAGGGCTGGCGGCTGCGGGAGACTCGGATTCCTACAGGGCTGTGCGCTGGGGGAGACTGAGAATCCCACAGGGCAGTGGCTGGGGGAGTCTGGGATTGCCACAGGGCTGTGGGCTGCGGGAGACTAGGATTCCCACAGGGCTGTGCGCTCTGGGAGACTGGGATTCCCACAGGGCTGGGGAGAACTGGGATTCCCACAGGACTGTGGGCTGGGGGAGACAGGGATTCACACCTGGGTGTGGGCTGGGAGAGACTGGGATTCAGACTGAGATGTGGGCTGCGGGAGACTAGGATTCACATTGGGCCGTGGGCTGGGGGAGAATGGGGTTCACATTGGGCTGTGGGCGAGACTGGGGTTCACACTGGGCTGTACGCTAGGGAGACTGGTGTTCACACTGAGTTGTGGGCTGGGGGAGACCGGGATTCACACCAGGTGTGGGCAGGGGAAGACTGGGCATCCGATCAGGCTGTGGGTTGGGGGAGACTGGGATTTCCACAGGGCTGTGGGCTGGGCGCGAATGCGATTCCCAGAGGACTGTGGGCCGGGGGAGACTGGGATTCCCACAGCGCTGTGGATTGGGGGAGACTGCGTTTCTCACTGGGCTTTGGGCTGGGGGAGAGTGGGATTCACACTGGGTTGTGGGCTGGGGGAGACTGGATTCACACCAGGTTGTCGGCTGGGGAGACTGGGATTCACACCGCGCTGGGGCTGGGTGAGACTGGGATTCCCACAGGGCTGTGGGCTGGGGGAGACAGGAATTCACACATGGGTGTGGGCTGGGAGAGACTGGGATTCAGACTGAGATGTGGGCTGCGGGAGAGTGGGATTCACACTGGGTTGTGGGCTGGGGGATAGACTGGGGTTCACACTGGGCTGTGGGCTGGGGGAGAGTGGGATTCACACTGGGTTGTGGGCTGGGGGAAACAGGGATTCACACCTGGGTGTGGGCAGGGGTAGACTGGGATTCAGACTGAGATATGGGCTGCGGGAGACTGGCATTCACAATGGGCTGTGGGCTGGGGGAGAATGAGGCTCACACTGGGTTGTGGGCTGGGGAAACTGGGGTTCACACTGGGTTGTGGGCTGGGGGAGACCGGGATTCACACCAGGTGGTGGGCAGGGGAAGACTGGGCTTCCGATCAGGCTGTGGGTTGGGGGAGACTGGGATTCCTACCGGGCTCAGTGCTGGGGGAGACTGGGATTCACACCGGGCTTTGGGCTGGAGGAGACAGGGAATCAGACCGAGCTGTGGGTGGGGGAGACTGGGATTCCATGTGGCTGTGGGTGACTGAGATTCCCACAGGGCTGTGGGCTGGGTGAGACTGGGAGTCCCACAGGGCTGTGGGCTGAGGGAGACTGGGATTGACAGCGGGCTGTGGGCTGGGGGAGACAGGGATTTGCAGCAGATTGTGGGCTGGCGGAGACAGGGATTCCCACCAGGCTCTGGGCTGGGGGAGACTGGGATTCCCACCAGGTTGTGAGCTGGTGGAGACAGGGATTCACACCGGGCTGTGGGTTGGGGAGATTGGGATTCCATGTGGGCTGGGGGAGACTGGCATTCCCAGAGGGCTGGCGGCTGTGGGAGACTGGGATTCCCACAGGGCTGTGGGCTGGGGAGAACTGGGATTCCCACAGGGCTGTTGGCTAGAGGAGACTGGGATTCGCATCGGGCTGCGGGCTGCGGAAGACTGGTATTCACACTGGGCTGTGGGCTGGGGCAGACTGGAGATCACACGGGGTTGTGTGCTGGGGGAGACAGAGATTCACACCGGGCTGTGGGCTGCGGGAGACTGGGGTTCACACTGGGCTGTGGGCTGCGTGAGACTGGGGTTCACATTGGGCTGAGGGCTGGGGGAGACAGGGATTCGCACCAGGCAGTGGGCAGGGGAAAACTGGGATTCCGATCAGGCTATGGGTTGGGAGGGACTGGAATTCCCACGAGGCTGTGGGCTGGAGGAGAATGGGATTCACACTGGGTTGTGGGCTGGGGGAGACTGGGATTCACACCGGGTTGTGGGCTGGGGAGACTGGAGATCACACGGGGTTGTGTGCTGGGGGAGACAGAGATTCACACCGGGCTGTGGGCTGCGGGAGACTGGGGTTCACACTGGGCTGTGGGCTGCGTGAGACTGGGGTTCACATTGGGCTGAGGGCTGGGGGAGACAGGGATTCGCACCAGGCAGTGGGCAGGGGAAAACTGGGATTCCGATCAGGCTATGGGTTGGGAGAGACTGGAATTCCCACGAGGCTGTGGGCTGGAGGAGAATGGGATTCACACTGGGTTGTGGGCTGGGGGAGACTGGGATTCACACCGGGTTGTGGGCTGGGGAGACTGGCATTCACACCGGGCTGTTTGCTGGCGAAGACTGGGATTCCCACAAGGCTGTGGGCTGGGGGAGACAGGAATTCACACCTGTGTGTGGACTGGGAGTGACTGGGATTCAGACTGAGATGTGGGCTGCGGGAGACAGGGATCCACACCGGGCTGTCGGTTGGTGGAGCCTCGGATTCCCACATGGCTGTGGGCTGGGGGAGACTTGGTTTCCCACAGGGCTGTGGGCTGGGGAGAACTGGGTTTCCCACAGGGCTGTGGGCTAGAGGAGACTGGGATTCGCATCGGGCTGTGGGCTGCGGAAGACTGGTATTCACACCGGGCTGTGGGCTGGGGCAGATTGGAATTCACACGGGGTTGTGGGCTGGGGGAGACTGGGGTTCACACTGGGCTGTGGGCTGCGTGAGACTGGGGTTCACATTGGGCTGAGGGCTGGGGGAGACAGGGATTCGTACCAGGCAGTGGGCAGGGGAAAACTGGGATTCCGATCAGGCTATGGGTTGGGAGAGACTGGGATTCCCACCGGGTTGTGAGCTGGTGGAGACTGGGATTCACACCGGCCTGTGGGCTGGGGGAGACTGGGATTTCCACCTGGCTGTGGGCTAGGAGAGACTGGGATTCACACCGGGCTCTGGGCTGGAGGAGACAGGAATTCAGACCGAGCTGTGGGTGGGGGAGACTGGGATCCCATGTGGCTGGGGGAGACTGGGATTCACACCAGGCTCTGGGCTGGGGGAGACTGGGATTCCCACCAGGTTGTGAGCTGGTGGAGACAGGGATTCCCACCAGGCTCTGGGCTGGGGGAGACTGGGATTCCCACCAGGTTGTGAGCTGGTGGAGACAGGGATTCACACCGGGCTGTGGGTTGGGGAGATTGGGATTCCATGTGGGCTGGGGGAGACTGGCATTCCCAGAGGGCTGGCGGCTGCGGGAGACTCGGATTCCTACAGGGCTGTGCGCTGGGGGAGACTGAGAATCCCACAGGGCAGTGGCTGGGGGAGTTTGGGATTGCCACAGGGCTGTGGGCTGCGGGAGACTAGGATTCCCACAGGGCTGTGCGCTCTGGGAGACTGGGATTCCCACAGGGCTGGGGAGAACTGGGATTCCCACAGGACTGTGGGCTGGGGGAGACAGGGATTCACACCTGGGTGTGGGCTGGGAGAGACTGGGATTCAGACTGAGATGTGGGCTGCGGGAGACTAGGATTCACATTGGGCCGTGGGCTGGGGGAGAATGGGGTTCACATTGGGCTGTGGGCGAGACTGGGGTTCACACTGGGCTGTAGGCTAGGCAGACTGGTGTTCACACTGAGTTGTGGGCTGGGGGAGACCGGGATTCACACCAGGTGTGGGCAGGGGAAGACTGGGCATCCGATCAGGCTGTGGGTTGGGGGAGACTGGGATTTCCACAGGGCTGTGGGCTGGGCGCGAATGCGATTCCCAGAGGACTGTGGGCCGGGGGAGACTGGGATTCCCACAGCGCTGTGGATTGGGGGAGACTGCGTTTCTCACTGGGCTTTGGGCTGGGGGAGAGTGGGATTCACACTGGGTTGTGGACTGGGGGAGACTGGATTCACACCAGGTTGTCGGCTGGGGAGACTGGGATTCACACTGCGCTGGGGCTGGGTGAGACTGGGATTCCCACAGGGCTGTGGGCTGGGGGAGACAGGAATTCACACATGGGTGTGGGCTGGGAGAGACTGGGATTCAGACTGAGATGTGGGCTGCGGGAGAGTGGGATTCACACTGGGTTGTGGGCTGGGGGATAGACTGGGGTTCACACTGGGCTGTGGGCTGGGGGAGAGTGGGATTCACACTGGGTTGTGGGCTGGGGGAAACAGGGATTCACACCTGGGTGTGGGCAGGGGTAGACTGGGATTCAGACTGAGATATGGGCTGCGGGAGACTGGCATTCACAATGGGCTGTGGCCTGGGGGAGAATGAGGCTCACACTGGGTTGTGGGCTGGGGAAACTGGGGTTCACACTGGGTTGTGGGCTGGGGGAGACCGGGATTCACACCAGGTGGTGGGCAGGGGAAGACTGGGCTTCCGATCAGGCTGTGGGTTGGGGGAGACTGGGATTCCTACCGGGCTCAGTGCTGGGGGAGACTGGGATTCACACCGGGCTTTGGGCTGGAGGAGACAGGGAATCAGACCGAGCTGTGGGTGGGGGAGACTGGGATTCCATGTGGCTGGTGGTGACTGAGATTCCCACAGGGCTGTGGGCTGGGTGAGACTGGGAGTCCCACAGGGCTGTGGGCTGAGGGAGACTGGGATTGACAGCGGGCTGTGGGCTGGGGGAGACAGGGATTTGCAGCAGATTGTGGGCTGGCGGAGACAGGGATTTCCACCAGGCTCTGGGCTGGGGGAGACTGGGATTCCCACCAGGTTGTGAGCTGGTGGAGACAGGGATTCACACCGGGCTGTGGGTTGGGGAGATTGGGATTCCATGTGGGCTGGGGGAGACTGGCATTCCCAGAGGGCTGGCGGCTGTGGGAGACTGGGATTCCCACAGGGCTGTGGGCTGGGGAGAACTGGGATTCCCACAGGGCTGTTGGCTAGAGGAGACTGGGATTCGCATCGGGCTGCGGGCTGCGGAAGACTGGTATTCACACTGGGCTGTGGGCTGGGGCAGACTGGAGATCACACGGGGTTGTGTGCTGGGGGAGACAGAGATTCACACCGGGCTGTGGGCTGCGGGAGACTGGGGTTCACACTGGGCTGTGGGCTGCGTGAGACTGGGGTTCACATTGGGCTGAGGGCTGGGGGAGACAGGGATTCGCACCAGGCAGTGGGCAGGGGAAAACTGGGATTCCGATCAGGCTATGGGTTGGGAGGGACTGGAATTCCCACGAGGCTGTGGGCTGGAGGAGAATGGGATTCACACTGGGTTGTGGGCTGGGGGAGACTGGGATTCACACCGGGTTGTGGGCTGGGGAGACTGGAGATCACACGGGGTTGTGTGCTGGGGGAGACAGAGATTCACACCGGGCTGTGGGCTGCGGGAGACTGGGGTTCACACTGGGCTGTGGGCTGCGTGAGACTGGGGTTCACATTGGGCTGAGGGCTGGGGGAGACAGGGATTCGCACCAGGCGGTGGGCAGGGGAAAACTGGGATTCCGATCAGGCTATGGGTTGGGAGAGACTGGGATTCCCATCGGGTTGTGAGCTGGTGGAGACTGGGATTCACACCGGCCTGTGGGCTGGGGGAGACTGGGATTTCCACCTGGCTGTGGGCTAGGAGAGACTGGGATTCACACCGGGCTCTGGGCTGGAGGAGACAGGAATTCAGACCGAGCTGTGGGTGGGGGAGACTGGGATCCCATGTGGCTGGGGGAGACTGGGATTCACACCAGGCTCTGGGCTGGGGGAGACTGGGATTCCCACCAGGTTGTGAGCTGGTGGAGACAGGGATTCCCACCAGGCTCTGGGCTGGGGGAGACTGGGATTCCCACCAGGTTGTGAGCTGGTGGAGACAGGGATTCACACCGGGCTGTGGGTTGGGGAGATTGGGATTCCATGTGGGCTGGGGGAGACTGGCATTCCCAGAGGGCTGGCGGCTGCGGGAGACTCGGATTCCTACAGGGCTGTGCGCTGGGGGAGACTGAGAATCCCACAGGGCAGTGGCTGGGGGAGTCTGGGATTGCCACAGGGCTGTGGGCTGCGGGAGACTAGGATTCCCACAGGGCTGTGCGCTCTGGGAGACTGGGATTCCCACAGGGCTGGAGGAGAATGGGATTCACACTGGGTTGTGGGCTGGGGGAGACTGGGATTCACACCGGGTTGTGGGCTGGGGAGACTGGAGATCACACGGGGTTGTGTGCAGGGGGAGACAGAGATTCACACCAGGCTGTGGGCTGCGGGAGACTGGGGTTCACACTGGGCTGTGGGCTGCGTGAGACTGGGGTTCACATTGGGCTGAGGGCTGGGGGAGACAGGGATTCGCACCAGGCAGTGGGCAGGGGAAAACTGGGATTCCGATCAGGCTATGGGTTGGGAGAGACTGGAATTCCCACGAGGCTGTGGGCTGGAGGAGAATGGGATTCACACTGGGTTGTGGGCTGGGGGAGACTGGGATTCACACCGGGTTGTGGGCTGGGGAGACTGGCATTCACACCGGGCTGTTTGCTGGCGGGGATTCCCACAAGGCTGTGGCCTGGGGGAGACAGGAATTCACACCTGTGTGTGGACTGGGAGTGACTGGGATTCAGACTGAGATGTGGGCTGCGGGAGACAGGGATCCACACCGGGCTGTCGGTTGGTGGAGCCTCGGATTCCCACATGGCTGTGGGCTGGGGGAGACTTGGTTTCCCACAGGGCTGTGGGCTGGGGAGAACTGGGTTTCCCACAGGGCTGTGGGCTAGAGGAGACTGGGATTCGCATCGGGCTGTGGGCTGCGGAAGACTGGTATTCACACCGGGCTGTGGGCTGGGGCAGATTGGAATTCACACGGGGTTGTGGGCTGGGGGAGACTGGGGTTCACACTGGGCTGTGGGCTGTGTGAGACTGGGGTTCACATTGGGCTGAGGGCTGGGGGAGACAGGGATTCGCACCAGGCGGTGGGCAGGGGAAAACTGGGATTCCGATCAGGCTATGGGTTGGGAGAGACTGGGATTCCCACCGGGTTGTGAGCTGGTGGAGACTGGGATTCACACCGGCCTGTGGGCTGGGGGAGACTGGGATTTCCACCTGGCTGTGGGCTAGGAGAGACTGGGATTCACACCGGGCTCTGGGCTGGAGGAGACAGGAATTCAGACCGAGCTGTGGGTGGGGGAGACTGGGATCCCATGTGGCTGGGGGAGACTGGGATTCACACCAGGCTCTGGGCTGGGGGAGACTGGGATTCCCACCAGGTTGTGAGCTGGTGGAGACAGGGATTCCCACCAGGCTCTGGGCTGGGGGAGACTGGGATTCCCACCAGGTTGTGAGCTGGTGGAGACAGGGATTCACACCGGGCTGTGGGTTGGGGAGATTGGGATTCCATGTGGGCTGGGGGAGACTGGCATTCCCAGAGGGCTGGCGGCTGCGGGAGACTCGGATTCCTACAGGGCTGTGCGCTGGGGGAGACTGAGAATCCCACAGGGCAGTGGCTGGGGGAGTCTGGGATTGCCACAGGGCTGTGGGCTGCGGGAGACTAGGATTCCCACAGGGCTGTGCGCTCTGGGAGACTGGGATTCCCACAGGGCTGGGGAGAACTGGGATTCCCACAGGACTGTGGGCTGGGGGAGACAGGGATTCACACCTGGGTGTGGGCTGGGAGAGACTGGGATTCAGACTGAGATGTGGGCTGCGGGAGACTAGGATTCACATTGGGCCGTGGGCTGGGGGAGAATGGGGTTCACATTGGGCTGTGGGCGAGACTGGGGTTCACACTGGGCTGTACGCTAGGGAGACTGGTGTTCACACTGAGTTGTGGGCTGGGGGAGACCGGGATTCACACCAGGTGTGGGCAGGGGAAGACTGGGCATCCGATCAGGCTGTGGGTTGGGGGAGACTGGGATTTCCACAGGGCTGTGGGCTGGGCGCGAATGCGATTCCCAGAGGACTGTGGGCCGGGGGAGACTGGGATTCCCACAGCGCTGTGGATTGGGGGAGACTGCGTTTCTCACTGGGCTTTGGGCTGGGGGAGAGTGGGATTCACACTGGGTTGTGGGCTGGGGGAGACTGGATTCACACCAGGTTGTCGGCTGGGGAGACTGGGATTCACACCGCGCTGGGGCTGGGTGAGACTGGGATTCCCACAGGGCTGTGGGCTGGGGGAGACAGGAATTCACACATGGGTGTGGGCTGGGAGAGACTGGGATTCAGACTGAGATGTGGGCTGCGGGAGAGTGGGATTCACACTGGGTTGTGGGCTGGGGGATAGACTGGGGTTCACACTGGGCTGTGGGCTGGGGGAGAGTGGGATTCACACTGGGTTGTGGGCTGGGGGAAACAGGGATTCACACCTGGGTGTGGGCAGGGGTAGACTGGGATTCAGACTGAGATATGGGCTGCGGGAGACTGGCATTCACAATGGGCTGTGGGCTGGGGGAGAATGAGGCTCACACTGGGTTGTGGGCTGGGGAAACTGGGGTTCACACTGGGTTGTGGGCTGGGGGAGACCGGGATTCACACCAGGTGGTGGGCAGGGGAAGACTGGGCTTCCGATCAGGCTGTGGGTTGGGGGAGACTGGGATTCCTACCGGGCTCAGTGCTGGGGGAGACTGGGATTCACACCGGGCTTTGGGCTGGAGGAGACAGGGAATCAGACCGAGCTGTGGGTGGGGGAGACTGGGATTCCATGTGGCTGTGGGTGACTGAGATTCCCACAGGGCTGTGGGCTGGGTGAGACTGGGAGTCCCACAGGGCTGTGGGCTGAGGGAGACTGGGATTGACAGCGGGCTGTGGGCTGGGGGAGACAGGGATTTGCAGCAGATTGTGGGCTGGCGGAGACAGGGATTCCCACCAGGCTCTGGGCTGGGGGAGACTGGGATTCCCACCAGGTTGTGAGCTGGTGGAGACAGGGATTCACACCGGGCTGTGGGTTGGGGAGATTGGGATTCCATGTGGGCTGGGGGAGACTGGCATTCCCAGAGGGCTGGCGGCTGTGGGAGACTGGGATTCCCACAGGGCTGTGGGCTGGGGAGAACTGGGATTCCCACAGGGCTGTTGGCTAGAGGAGACTGGGATTCGCATCGGGCTGCGGGCTGCGGAAGACTGGTATTCACACTGGGCTGTGGGCTGGGGCAGACTGGAGATCACACGGGGTTGTGTGCTGGGGGAGACAGAGATTCACACCGGGCTGTGGGCTGCGGGAGACTGGGGTTCACACTGGGCTGTGGGCTGCGTGAGACTGGGGTTCACATTGGGCTGAGGGCTGGGGGAGACAGGGATTCGCACCAGGCAGTGGGCAGGGGAAAACTGGGATTCCGATCAGGCTATGGGTTGGGAGGGACTGGAATTCCCACGAGGCTGTGGGCTGGAGGAGAATGGGATTCACACTGGGTTGTGGGCTGGGGGAGACTGGGATTCACACCGGGTTGTGGGCTGGGGAGACTGGAGATCACACGGGGTTGTGTGCTGGGGGAGACAGAGATTCACACCGGGCTGTGGGCTGCGGGAGACTGGGGTTCACACTGGGCTGTGGGCTGCGTGAGACTGGGGTTCACATTGGGCTGAGGGCTGGGGGAGACAGGGATTCGCACCAGGCAGTGGGCAGGGGAAAACTGGGATTCCGATCAGGCTATGGGTTGGGAGAGACTGGAATTCCCACGAGGCTGTGGGCTGGAGGAGAATGGGATTCACACTGGGTTGTGGGCTGGGGGAGACTGGGATTCACACCGGGTTGTGGGCTGGGGAGACTGGCATTCACACCGGGCTGTTTGCTGGCGAAGACTGGGATTCCCACAAGGCTGTGGGCTGGGGGAGACAGGAATTCACACCTGTGTGTGGACTGGGAGTGACTGGGATTCAGACTGAGATGTGGGCTGCGGGAGACAGGGATCCACACCGGGCTGTCGGTTGGTGGAGCCTCGGATTCCCACATGGCTGTGGGCTGGGGGAGACTTGGTTTCCCACAGGGCTGTGGGCTGGGGAGAACTGGGTTTCCCACAGGGCTGTGGGCTAGAGGAGACTGGGATTCGCATCGGGCTGTGGGCTGCGGAAGACTGGTATTCACACCGGGCTGTGGGCTGGGGCAGATTGGAATTCACACGGGGTTGTGGGCTGGGGGAGACTGGGGTTCACACTGGGCTGTGGGCTGCGTGAGACTGGGGTTCACATTGGGCTGAGGGCTGGGGGAGACAGGGATTCGTACCAGGCAGTGGGCAGGGGAAAACTGGGATTCCGATCAGGCTATGGGTTGGGAGAGACTGGGATTCCCACCGGGTTGTGAGCTGGTGGAGACTGGGATTCACACCGGCCTGTGGGCTGGGGGAGACTGGGATTTCCACCTGGCTGTGGGCTAGGAGAGACTGGGATTCACACCGGGCTCTGGGCTGGAGGAGACAGGAATTCAGACCGAGCTGTGGGTGGGGGAGACTGGGATCCCATGTGGCTGGGGGAGACTGGGATTCACACCAGGCTCTGGGCTGGGGGAGACTGGGATTCCCACCAGGTTGTGAGCTGGTGGAGACAGGGATTCCCACCAGGCTCTGGGCTGGGGGAGACTGGGATTCCCACCAGGTTGTGAGCTGGTGGAGACAGGGATTCACACCGGGCTGTGGGTTGGGGAGATTGGGATTCCATGTGGGCTGGGGGAGACTGGCATTCCCAGAGGGCTGGCGGCTGCGGGAGACTCGGATTCCTACAGGGCTGTGCGCTGGGGGAGACTGAGAATCCCACAGGGCAGTGGCTGGGGGAGTTTGGGATTGCCACAGGGCTGTGGGCTGCGGGAGACTAGGATTCCCACAGGGCTGTGCGCTCTGGGAGACTGGGATTCCCACAGGGCTGGGGAGAACTGGGATTCCCACAGGACTGTGGGCTGGGGGAGACAGGGATTCACACCTGGGTGTGGGCTGGGAGAGACTGGGATTCAGACTGAGATGTGGGCTGCGGGAGACTAGGATTCACATTGGGCCGTGGGCTGGGGGAGAATGGGGTTCACATTGGGCTGTGGGCGAGACTGGGGTTCACACTGGGCTGTAGGCTAGGCAGACTGGTGTTCACACTGAGTTGTGGGCTGGGGGAGACCGGGATTCACACCAGGTGTGGGCAGGGGAAGACTGGGCATCCGATCAGGCTGTGGGTTGGGGGAGACTGGGATTTCCACAGGGCTGTGGGCTGGGCGCGAATGCGATTCCCAGAGGACTGTGGGCCGGGGGAGACTGGGATTCCCACAGCGCTGTGGATTGGGGGAGACTGCGTTTCTCACTGGGCTTTGGGCTGGGGGAGAGTGGGATTCACACTGGGTTGTGGACTGGGGGAGACTGGATTCACACCAGGTTGTCGGCTGGGGAGACTGGGATTCACACTGCGCTGGGGCTGGGTGAGACTGGGATTCCCACAGGGCTGTGGGCTGGGGGAGACAGGAATTCACACATGGGTGTGGGCTGGGAGAGACTGGGATTCAGACTGAGATGTGGGCTGCGGGAGAGTGGGATTCACACTGGGTTGTGGGCTGGGGGATAGACTGGGGTTCACACTGGGCTGTGGGCTGGGGGAGAGTGGGATTCACACTGGGTTGTGGGCTGGGGGAAACAGGGATTCACACCTGGGTGTGGGCAGGGGTAGACTGGGATTCAGACTGAGATATGGGCTGCGGGAGACTGGCATTCACAATGGGCTGTGGCCTGGGGGAGAATGAGGCTCACACTGGGTTGTGGGCTGGGGAAACTGGGGTTCACACTGGGTTGTGGGCTGGGGGAGACCGGGATTCACACCAGGTGGTGGGCAGGGGAAGACTGGGCTTCCGATCAGGCTGTGGGTTGGGGGAGACTGGGATTCCTACCGGGCTCAGTGCTGGGGGAGACTGGGATTCACACCGGGCTTTGGGCTGGAGGAGACAGGGAATCAGACCGAGCTGTGGGTGGGGGAGACTGGGATTCCATGTGGCTGGTGGTGACTGAGATTCCCACAGGGCTGTGGGCTGGGTGAGACTGGGAGTCCCACAGGGCTGTGGGCTGAGGGAGACTGGGATTGACAGCGGGCTGTGGGCTGGGGGAGACAGGGATTTGCAGCAGATTGTGGGCTGGCGGAGACAGGGATTTCCACCAGGCTCTGGGCTGGGGGAGACTGGGATTCCCACCAGGTTGTGAGCTGGTGGAGACAGGGATTCACACCGGGCTGTGGGTTGGGGAGATTGGGATTCCATGTGGGCTGGGGGAGACTGGCATTCCCAGAGGGCTGGCGGCTGTGGGAGACTGGGATTCCCACAGGGCTGTGGGCTGGGGAGAACTGGGATTCCCACAGGGCTGTTGGCTAGAGGAGACTGGGATTCGCATCGGGCTGCGGGCTGCGGAAGACTGGTATTCACACTGGGCTGTGGGCTGGGGCAGACTGGAGATCACACGGGGTTGTGTGCTGGGGGAGACAGAGATTCACACCGGGCTGTGGGCTGCGGGAGACTGGGGTTCACACTGGGCTGTGGGCTGCGTGAGACTGGGGTTCACATTGGGCTGAGGGCTGGGGGAGACAGGGATTCGCACCAGGCAGTGGGCAGGGGAAAACTGGGATTCCGATCAGGCTATGGGTTGGGAGGGACTGGAATTCCCACGAGGCTGTGGGCTGGAGGAGAATGGGATTCACACTGGGTTGTGGGCTGGGGGAGACTGGGATTCACACCGGGTTGTGGGCTGGGGAGACTGGAGATCACACGGGGTTGTGTGCTGGGGGAGACAGAGATTCACACCGGGCTGTGGGCTGCGGGAGACTGGGGTTCACACTGGGCTGTGGGCTGCGTGAGACTGGGGTTCACATTGGGCTGAGGGCTGGGGGAGACAGGGATTCGCACCAGGCAGTGGGCAGGGGAAAACTGGGATTCCGATCAGGCTATGGGTTGGGAGAGACTGGAATTCCCACGAGGCTGTGGGCTGGAGGAGAATGGGATTCACACTGGGTTGTGGGCTGGGGGAGACTGGGATTCACACCGGGTTGTGGGCTGGGGAGACTGGCATTCACACCGGGCTGTTTGCTGGCGAAGACTGGGATTCCCACAAGGCTGTGGGCTGGGGGAGACAGGAATTCACACCTGTGTGTGGACTGGGAGTGACTGGGATTCAGACTGAGATGTGGGCTGCGGGAGACAGGGATCCACACCGGGCTGTCGGTTGGTGGAGCCTCGGATTCCCACATGGCTGTGGGCTGGGGGAGACTTGGTTTCCCACAGGGCTGTGGGCTGGGGAGAACTGGGTTTCCCACAGGGCTGTGGGCTAGAGGAGACTGGGATTCGCATCGGGCTGTGGGCTGCGGAAGACTGGTATTCACACCGGGCTGTGGGCTGGGGCAGATTGGAATTCACACGGGGTTGTGGGCTGGGGGAGACTGGGGTTCACACTGGGCTGTGGGCTGCGTGAGACTGGGGTTCACATTGGGCTGAGGGCTGGGGGAGACAGGGATTCGCACCAGGCAGTGGGCAGGGGAAAACTGGGATTCCGATCAGGCTATGGGTTGGGAGAGACTGGAATTCCCACGAGGCTGTGGGCTGGAGGAGAATGGGATTCACACTGGGTTGTGGGCTGGGGGAGACTGGGATTCACACCGGGTTGTGGGCTGGGGAGACTGGCATTCACACCGGGCTGTTTGCTGGCGAAGACTGGGATTCCCACAAGGCTGTGGGCTGGGGGAGACAGGAATTCACACCTGTGTGTGGACTGGGAGTGACTGGGATTCAGACTGAGATGTGGGCTGCGGGAGACAGGGATCCACACCGGGCTGTCGGTTGGTGGAGCCTCGGATTCCCACATGGCTGTGGGCTGGGGGAGACTTGGTTTCCCACAGGGCTGTGGGCTGGGGAGAACTGGGTTTCCCACAGGGCTGTGGGCTAGAGGAGACTGGGATTCGCATCGGGCTGTGGGCTGCGGAAGACTGGTATTCACACCGGGCTGTGGGCTGGGGCAGATTGGAATTCACACGGGGTTGTGGGCTGGGGGAGACTGGGGTTCACACTGGGCTGTGGGCTGTGTGAGACTGGGGTTCACATTGGGCTGAGGGCTGGGGGAGACAGGGATTCGCACCAGGCGGTGGGCAGGTGAAAACTGGGATTCCGATCAGGCTATGGGTTGGGAGAGACTGGGATTCCCACCGGGTTGTGAGCTGGTGGAGACTGGGATTCACACCGGCCTGTGGGCTGGGGGAGACTGGGATTTCCACCTGGCTGTGGGCTAGGAGAGACTGGGATTCACACCGGGCTCTGGGCTGGAGGAGACAGGAATTCAGACCGAGCTGTGGGTGGGGGAGACTGGGATCCCATGTGGCTGGGTGAGACTGGGATTCACACCAGGTTGTCGGATGGGGAGACTGGGATTCACACTGCGCTGGGGCTGCGGGAGACTGGGATTCACACTGGGCTGTGGGCTGGGGGAGACTGGGATTCACACTGCGCTGGGGCTGGGGAAGACTGGGATTCTCTGTGGGCTGGGGGACACTGTGATTCGCAGCAGGCTGTGGGCTGGGAGAGACTGGGATACACACCGGACTGTGGGCTAGGGGAGACTGGAATTCCCACAGGGGTGTGGGCTTGAGGAGACTTGGATTCACACTGGGTTGTGGGCTGGGGGAGACTGGGATTCACACCAGGTTGTGGGCAGGGCAGACTCGGATGCACACCGGACTGTTTGCTGGGGGAGACTGGGATTCCCACAAGGCTGTGGGCTGGGGGAGACAGGAATTCACACCTGGGTGTGGGCTGGGGGAGACTGGGATTCAGACTGAGATGTGGGCTGCGGTTGACTGGGATCCACACTGGGTTGTGGGCTGGGGGAGGACTGGGCTTCCGATCAGGCTGTGGGTTGGGGGAGACTGGGATTCCCACCGGGCTGTGTGCTGGGTGAGACTAAGGTTCAAACCATGCCGTGGGCTGTAAGAGTGAAGGATTCACATCGGGCTGTGGGCTGGAGGAGACAGGGATTCAGACTGGGCTGTGACTGGGGGAGACTGGGATTCCCTGTGGGCTTGGGGAGACTGGGATTTCCTGTGCGATGGGGTGACTGGGATTCCCATTGGGCTGGGGAAGACTGGGATTCTCTGTGGGCTGGGGGACACTGTGATTCGCAGCAGGCTGTGGGCTGGGAGAGACTGGGATACACACCGGACTGTGGGCTAGGGGAGACTGGAATTCCCACAGGGGTGTGGGCTTGAGGAGACTTGGATTCACACTGGGTTGTGGGCTGGGGGAGACTGGGATTCACACCAGGTTGTGGGCAGGGCAGACTCGGATGCACACCGGACTGTTTGCTGGGGGAGACTGGGATTCCCACAAGGCTGTGGGCTGGGGGAGACAGGAATTCACACCTGGGTGTGGGCTGGGGGAGACTGGGATTCAGACTGAGATGTGGGCTGCGGTTGACTGGGATCCACACCGGGCTGTGGGTTGGGGGAGATTGGGATTTCAACAGGGCTGTGGGCTAGGGGAGACTCGGATCCCCACAGGGCTGTGGGCTGGGGGAGACTGGGAATCCCACAGGGCTGTGGCTGGGGGAGTCTGGGATTGCCACAGGGCTGTGGGCTGCAGGAGACTAGGATTCCCACAGGGCTGTGGGCTGTGGGAGACTGGGATTCCCACAGGGCTGTGAGCTGGGGAGGACTGGGATTCCCACAGGGCAATTGCCTGGAGGAGACTGGGATTCGCATTGTTCTGCGGTCTGCAGGAGACTGGGATTCGCATCGGGCTGTGGGCAGCGGAAGACTGGGATACCCACCGGGCTGTGGGCTGGGGGAGACTGTGATTCGCAGCAGGCTGTGGGCTGGGAGAGACTGGTATACACACCGGACTGTGGGCTAGGGGAGACTGGAATTCCCACAGGGGTGTGGGCTTTTTTTTATTTATTAATTTTTTTATTTTTCACACCATAAATCACATTAGCCATGATATACACTTTTTCTTTTTTCACACATATACAGTGACTTTTTCTCCCCTCCACCCCCCCCTATCATCCATTTTAGGTATACAATCTAGGTTGCATTAAACCAGTTAGACAATGTTGTCATTCAACAAAAATACACCAGAAATTCTACTGAGTCCATTCTTTTCTTTCCTTCTCCTTCCATCAACTTAGGTAATGTTTGTCCCCGGTAGGTTTTCGCTATTGTATTTAATGTAAGGCTCCCATACTTGTTCGAATATTTCAATATTATTTCTTAAACTATATGTTATTTTTTCTAATGGAATACATTTATTCATTTCTATATACCATTGTTGTATTTTCAAATTATCTTCCAATTTCCAGGTTGACATAATACATTTTTTTGCTACGGCTAGGGTTATCTTAACAAATCTTTTTTGTGCATCCTCCAAATCAATTCCAAATTCTTTGTTTTTTATGTTACTTAGGAGAAAGATCTCTGGATTCTTTGGTAGATTGTTTTCTGTTATTTTATTTAATATCTGATTGAGATCTTCCCAAAATTTTTCTACTCTCTCACATGTCCAGATTGCATGAATTGTTGTTCCCATTTCTTTTTTACATCGAAAACATCTATCAGATACTGTTGGGTCCCATTTATTTAACTTTTGAGGTGTAATGTATAGTCTGTGTAACCAGTTATATTGTATCATACGTAGCCTTGTATTTATTGTATTTCTCATCGTTCCAGAACATAATTTCTCCCATGTTTCCTTTTTTATCTTTATATTTAAATCTTGTTCCCATTTTTGTTTAGTTTTACCATTTGTTTCCTCATTCTCCTTTTCTTGCAGTTTAATATACATATTTGTTATAAATCTTTTGATTATCATTGTATCTGTAATCACATATTCAAGGTTATTTCCCTCTGGTAAACTCAAATTGCTTCCTAATTTATCCTTCAAGTAGGATCTCAGTTGGTAATATGCCAGCGCTGTATCTCCAGTTATATTGTACTTATCTCTCATTTGTTCAAAGGATAAGAATCTACTTCCTGAAAAACAATTTTCTATTCTTTTAATCCCTTTTTTTCCCCATTCTCTAAAGGAAAGGTTATCTATTGTAAAAGGGAATAGCTTATTTTGCGTCAATATTAGTTTTGGTAATTGATAATTTGTTTTATTTCTTTCTACATGAATCTTCTTCCAAATATTGAGGAGATGATGTAATACTGGAGAAGTTCTATGTTGTACCAATTTTTCATCCCATTTATATAATATGTGTTCAGGTATCCTTTCCCCTATTTTATCTAATTCTAATCTCGTCCAGTCTGGTTTTTCCCTTGTTTGATAAAAATCTGATAGGTATCTTAATTGTGCGGCTCTATAATAATTTTTAAAGTTTGGCAATTGTAAGCCTCCTTGTTTATACCATTCTGTTAATTTATCTAGTGCTATCCTCGGTTTCCCCCCTCTCCATAAAAATTTCCTTATTATTTTCTTTAACTCTTTGAAGAATTTTTCTGTCAGTTGTATTGGCAATGCCTGAAATAAGTATAATATCCTTGGAAAAATGTTCATTTTAATACAGTTTATCCTTCCTATCAGTGTTAGTGGTAGATCTTTCCAATGCTCTAAATCGTCCTGTAATTTTTTCATTAGTGGATTATAATTAGGTTTATATAATTGGCCTAGATTTTTGTTTATTTGTACACCTAGGTATCTTATTGCCTGCATTTGCCATCTGAATGGGGATTCCTTCTTAAATTTTGAGAAATCCGCATTATTCATAGGCATTGCTTCACTTTTATTTACGTTTATCTTGTATCCCGACACTTCTCCATATTCCTTCAATTTCTTATATAATTCTTTTATTGATAGTTCTGGTTCTGTTAAGTACACTATCACATCATCCGCAAATAGACTGATTTTATATTCCCTGTCTTTTATTTTTATTCCTTTTATATTATTATCTATTCTTATCAATTCTGCTAGTGGTTCTATAGCTAGCGCAAACAATAACGGTGATAGTGGGCATCCCTGCCGCGTTGACCTGCTTAAGTTAAATTGCTTTGATACATGTCCATTTACTGTCACTTTCGCAAATGGTCCCTTATATAATGCTTTAATCCAATTAATATACTTCTCCGGTAAACTGAATTTTTGCAATACTTTGAACAAATAATTCCATTCTACTCTGTCGAAGGCCTTCTCTGCGCCTAAAGCAACTGCTACTGCAGGTGCTTTATTTCCTTCTACTGCATGAATTAAGTTAATAAATTTACAAATATTGTCTGTTGTGCGTCTTTTTTTGATAAATCCAGTTTGGTCTAAATTTACCATTTTCGGTACCTGTTCTGCTAATCTGTTTGCTAATAGTTTAGCTATTATCTTATAATCTGTGTTTAGCAAAGATATTGGTCTATATGACGCTGGTGAGAGTGGATCTTTCCCTTGTTTTAGTATTACTGTAATTATTGCTGTTTTACATGAATCTGGTAAGCTTTGTGTTTCATCAATCTGGTTGATTACATCCAGGAGGGGCGGAATTAATAAGTCTTTAAATGTTTTGTAGAATTCTATTGGAAATCCATCCTCTTGTGGTGTCTTATTATTTGGTAATTTTTTTATTATCTCTTGTATTTCTACTGTTCCAAATGGTTCTGTTAATTTATTTTGTTCCTCTATTTGTAGTTTTGGTAGTTCAATTTTAGTCAAAAATTCATCTATTTTCCCTTCTTTCCCTTCGTTTTCAGTTCGGTATAATTGTTCATAGAATTCTCTAAAGTTTTCCTTAATTTCTTTTGGATTATATGTAATTTGTTTGTCTTTTTTCCTTGATGCCAATACCATTTTCTTAGCTTGTTCTGTCTTAAGCTGCCATGCTAGGATTTTGTGCGTTTTTTCACCTAGTTCATAATATTTCTGTTTTGTCTTCATTATATTCTTATCTACCTTATATGTTTGTAATGTTTCATATTTTATTTTTTTATCCGCCAATTCTCTTCTTTTAGTTGTATCTTCCTTCATTGCTAATTTTTTTTCTATGTTTACTATTTCCCTTTCCAACTGCTCTGTTTCCTGATTATAGTCCTTCTTCATCTTGGTTACATAACTTATTATTTGCCCTCTAATGAATGCTTTCATTGCATCCCATAGTATAAACTTATCTTCCACAGATTTCATATTTACTTCAAAATACATTTTTAATTGTTTTTCAATAAATTCTCTAAAATCCTGTCTTTTAAGTAGCATGGGGTTTAATCTCCATCTATACATTCTTGGAGGGATGTCCTCTAGCTTTACTGTCAATATTAAGGGTGAATGGTCCGATAGTATTCTCGCTTTATATTCTGTTTTTCTTACTCTATCCTGCATACTTGCTGATAACAAAAATAGGTCTATTCTTGAGTATGTTTTATGTCTAGCCGAGTAGTATGAGTATTCCTTTTCTTTTGGGTTTTGTTTCCTCCATATATCCACAAGTTTCATTTCTTGCATTGATTTAATTATAAATTTGGTTACTTTGTTCTTTCTGTTAATTTTTTTCCCCGTTTTATCCATATTTGAATCCAAATTCAGGTTGAAATCCCCTCCTATTAGTATGTTCCCTTGCGTATTAGCTACCTTCAAAAAGATATCTTGCATAAACTTTTGATCTTCTTCGTTAGGTGAATATACATTAAGTAGATTCCAAAACTCCGAATATATCTGACATTTTATCATAACATATCTCCCTGCTGGATCTATTATTTCCTCTTCTATTTTAAATGGCACATTTTTACTAATTAATATAGCCACTCCTCTTGCTTTTGAATTATACGATGCTGCTGTTACATGTCCTACCCAATCTCTCTTTAATTTCTTGTGCTCCAATTCAGTTAAGTGTGTTTCTTGGACAAATGCTATATCAATTTTTTCCTTTTTCAGTAAATTTAGTAGTTTCTTCCTTTTAATTTGGTTATGTATTCCATTAATATTTAAAGTCATATAGTTCAGCGTAGCCATTTTATACTTTGTTTATCTTCTCTTTCCGTTTTTCCATCATTACCTTTCCTCCTTTTCCATTTCTGTTTTCTTATTTTCAACTCTTTATAAGACAACATTCCTACAACATCAAACATTTTCCTTATTCTCCTATTTATATCTTCTTTATCCCCAATCTCCCCTTCCCCTCCTGAGTTGTCCTTTATCCCTTGTCGGACAACCACATCTCCCCTCTCCATTTGGGTTTGCGAATCCACTCGCAAGCGTCAACTGATTTTGCAGTGACCGCTATTCCCCCCCACCCAGCCCCCCAGAAAAGATTTCACTTTTCATATGTAACAAAGGTCACTCTTTTAATTCCCTCCTTATTCTCTCTATTCCATTACCTTCCCTTATTAATTCTTGTCTATACTATCTATATTTTCCTCTAAGTACAGATACATTCACGTATGCACATTGTATCTATTCACTCTTATACCTCTTTACCCACATACATATCAATCGTAATCATTTTTACTCTCATTACCCGTCTTCATCCCTCAGTCTATTTTTGTCTTTACCCACATACATATCAATCGTGATCATTTTTACTCTCATTACCCGTCTTCATCCCTCAGTCTATTTTTGTAATTGTTCTGCAAATTTTCGTGCTTCTTCTGGATCCGAGAATAGTCTGTTTTGTTGTCCTGGAATAAATATTTTCAATACCGCTGGATGCTTTAGTATAAATTTATACCCCTTCTTCCATAAAATCGCCTTTGCTGTATTGAACTCCTTTCTCTTCTTTAGGAGTTCAAAACTTATATCTGGATAAATGAAGATTTTTTGCCCTTTATACTCCAGTGGTTTGTTGCCCTCTCTTACTTTTTCCATTGTCTTCTCCAGTACCTTTTCTCTTGTAGTATATCTTAGGAATTTTACTAAAATAGATCTTGGTTTTTGTTGTGGTTGTGGTTTAGAGGCCAATGCTCTATGTGCCCTTTCTATTTCCATTTCTTGCTGTAGTTCTGGACATCCTAGGGTCTTAGGGATCCACTCTTTTATAAACTCCCTCATATTCTTGCCTTCTTCATCTTCCTTAAGGCCCACTATCTTTATGTTATTTCTTCTGTTATAATTTTCCATTATATCTATTTTCTGAGCTAACAGTTCTTGTGTCTCTATAACTTTTTTATTAGATTCCTCTAATTTCTTTTTTAAGTCCTCTACCTCCATTTCTACTGCTGTTTCCCGCTCTTCCATCTTGTCCATTTTCTTTCCCATTTCTGTTAAGGTCATCTCTATTTTATTCATTTTCTCTTCTGTGCTGTTTATTCTTTTTCTTAAATCATTAAATTCCTGTGTTTGCCTTGCCATTCTTTAAATGACTCCATGTATTCTTTAATAAGAGAAAGTATATCCTTTATCTTGCCTTTCCCTTCTTCTTCTATCTCACTGTACTCTTCCTCTTCCTCTTCTTCCTCTGGGTTGGCCATCTGTTGTTTCTTTGTTGCCCTTTCCTTCTCTTCTTTCTTGTTTCCATTGTCTTCTGTGTTCTCTTCTTGCTGTAGGTGTTCTGCAGCTGTCGTTGCCGGCTGTGGAGATCGACTCCCCAGCTGGTCACCCCTCCCGTCGGTGTGTTTTTTTTCATGCGCGGTTGCGCACTTTTACTCGGCTCAGCGAGCCATTTTTGTAGTCCAATTTCTACCGACCTGAGGGAGCGGGCTTCTCTCTCCACCGCGGGCCTCTTCGAACAGGTAAGGCCTTCTCCTTCTTCCTCCGTTGTCTTCTCTTCTTACCGTTGCTTTCGATTTTTCTTTTTTTGTCGCCATCTTCTTTCCACCTTTATACTCACTTTTCGTTAACTTTTATTTCTGTGCCTTTGTGTTTTCCTTTGTTTTTTCCGACTTTTCTGGAGAGGGCTGGAGTTCACCGTCCGGCCACTACTCCATCACGTGACTCCCCCCTCCAAAACTAATATTGACGCAAAATAAGTTACTCCCTTTTACAATAGATAACCTTTCCTTTAGAGAATGGGAGAAAAAAGGGATCAAAAGAATAGAAAATTGTTTTTTAGGAAATAGATTATTATCCTTTGAACAAATGAAAGATAAATACAATATAACTCAAGATACAGTGCTGGCATATTACCAATTGAGATCCTACTTGAAGGACAAATTAGGAAGCAATTTGAGTTTACCAGAGGGAAGTAACCTTGAATATGTGATTACAGATACAATGATAATCAAAAAATTTATAACAAATATGTATATTAAACTGCAAGAAAAGGAGAAAGAGGAAACAAATGGTAAAACTAAGCAAAAATGGGAACAAGATTTAAATATAAAGATAAAAAAGGAAACATGGGAGAAGTTATGTTCTGGAACAATGAGAACTACAATAAATACGAGGTTACGTATGATACAATATAACTGGATACACAGGCTATACATTACACCTCAAAAGTTAAATAAATGAGACCCAACAGTATCTGACAGATGTTTTCGATGTAAAAAAGAAATGGGAACAACAATTCATGCAATCTGGACATGTGAGAAAGTAGAAAAATTTTGGGAAGATCTAAACCAAATATTAAATAAAATTACAGAAAACAATATACCAAAAAATCCAGAGATCTTCCTCCTAAGTAACATAAAAAACAAAGATTTGGAATTGATTTGGATGGTGCACAAAAAAGATTTGTTAAGATAGCTCTAGCCGTAGCAAAAAAATGTATTATGTCAACCTGGAAATTGGAAGATAATTTGAAAATATAACAATGGTATATAGAAATGAATAAATATATTCCAATAGAAAAAATAACATATAGTTTAAGAAATAATATTGAAATATTTGAACAAATATGGGAGCCTTACATGAAACACAATAGAGAAAACCTACCGGGGACATTCACTACCTAAATTAATGAAAGGAGAAGGAAATGAAAAGAATTGACTCAATGGAATTTCTTGTTTATTTTTATTGAATGACAACATTGTTTGACTGATTTAATGTATCTTAGATTTTGTACTTTAAATGGATGGGGGGGGGGAGGTAGGGAGGGTGGGATGGGAGGAGGGAGGGGGGAGAAAATGGCACTGTATATATTTGAAAAGGAAAATGTATGTATCATGGTCAATGTGGTTTATGGTGTGAAAAATAATTTTTTTTTAATTAAAAAAAAAAGGGCTGTGGGATGGGGGAGACTGGGATTCGCACTGGGCTGTGGACTGAGGGAGACTGGGACTGACAGCGGTCTGTGGGCTGGGGGAGACAGGGATTCGCACCAGGCTGTGGGCTGGGCGAGACTGGGATTCAGACCGAGATGTGGGCTGGGAGAGACTGGGATTCGCATTCGGCTGTGGGCTGCGGGAGACTGGGATTCACACCGGGCTGTGGGCTGGTGGAGACTGGGATTGCCACAGGGCTGTGGGCTGCAGGAGACTGGGATTTCCACAAGGCTGTGTGCTGTGGGAGTCTGGGATTCCCAGAGGGCTCAGGGCTGGGGAGAACTGGGATTCCCACAGGGCTGTGGGCAGCGGAAGACTGGGATTCACACAGGGTTGTGTGTTGGGGGAGACTGGTGTTCACACTGGGCTGTGGGCTGGGGGAGACTGCGATTGACAGTGGGCTGTGGGCTGCGGGAGACTGGGATTCCCACAGGGCTGTGGGCTGGGGGAGAATGCAATTCCCAGAGGATTGTGTGCTGGGGGAGACTGGGATTCCCACAGCGCTGTGGGCTGGGGGACACTGCGATTCCCACTAGGCTGTGGGCTGGGGGAAAGTGGGATTCCCTGTGGG
Organism: Narcine bancroftii; assembly: GCF_036971445.1. Taxonomy (NCBI): domain Eukaryota; kingdom Metazoa; phylum Chordata; class Chondrichthyes; order Torpediniformes; family Narcinidae; genus Narcine; species Narcine bancroftii. The sequence goes on from NC_091476.1 coordinate 75,142,963, forward strand.
TTGGGGGAGACTGGGATTCCCTGTGGGCTTGGGGAGACTGGCATTCCCACAGGGTTGTGGGCTGGGGGAGACTGTGATTCGCAGCAGGCTGTGGGCTGGGAGAGACTGGGATACACACCAGGCTGTTGGCTGGGGGAGACTGGAATTCCCACGAGGCTGTGGGCTGGGGGAGAATGGGATTCACACTGGGTTGTGGGCTGGGGGAGACTGGGATTCACACCAGGTTGTGGGCTGGGGAGACTGGCATTCACACCGGGCTGTTTGCTGGGGGAGACTGGGTTTCCCACAAGGCTGTGGGCTGGGGGAGACAGGAATTCACACCTGGGTGTGGGCTGGGGGAGACTGGGATTCAGACTGAGATGTGGGCTGCGGGAGAAATGGATCCACACCGGGCTGTCGGTTGGGGGAGACTCGGATTCCCACATGGCTGTGGGCTGGGGGAGACTTGGTTTCCCACAGGGCTGTGGGCTGGGGGAGACTCGGTTTCCCATAGGCTGTGACTGCGGGAGTCTGAAATTGCCACAGGGCTGTGGGTTGCGAGAGACTAGGATTCCCAGAGGGCTGTGGGCTGTGGGAGACTGGGATTCCCACAAGGCTGTGGGCTAGAGGAGACTGGGATTCGCATCGGTCTGCGGGCTGCGGAAGACTGGTATTCACACCGGGCTGTGGGTTGGGGCAGACTGGGATTCCCACCGGGTTGTGAGCTGGTGGAGACTGGGATTCACACCGGCCTTTGGGCTGGGGGAGACTGGGATTGCCACTGGGCTGCGGGCTAGGGGAGACTGGGATTCACACCGGGCTTTGGGCTGGAGGAGACAGGGATTCAGACCGAGCTGTGGTTGGGGGAGACTGGGATTCCATGTGGCTGGGGGAGACAGGGATTCCCACAGGGCTGTGGGCTGGCGGAGACAGGGATTCCCTCCAGTCTGTGGGCTGGGGGAGAATGGGATTCCCACCGGGTTGTGAGCTGGTGGAGACTGGAATTCACACCGGGCTGTGTGCTGGAGGAGACAGGGATTCAGACCGGGCTGTGGGTTGGGGAGACTGGGATTCCATGTGGGTTGGGTGAGACTGGGGTTCACACTGGGCTGAGGGCTGGGGGAGACAGGGATTCACACCAGGCGGTGGGCAGGGGAAAACTGGGATTCCGATCAGGCTATGGGTTGGGAGAGACTGGAATTCCCACGAGGCTGTGGGCTGGAGGAGAATGGGATTCACACTGGGTTGTGGGCTGGGGGAGACAGGGATTCCTACAGGGCTCTGGGCTGAGGGAGACTTGGATTGACAGCGGGCTGTGGGCTGGGGGAGACAGGGATTCGCAACAATTTGTGGGCTGGCGGAGACAGGGATTAGCACCAGGCTGTTGGCTGGGGCAGACAGGGATTCGTACCAGGCTGTGGGCTGGGGGAGACTTGGACTCCCACCGGGTTGGGAGTAAAGTCTTTAATCCGCAAAGACTTCCACAGAGACAGGCTGCCTGTAGCTGCAGCAACTCTGACTGAGGCCTTTTGGAGGCTGGCACTGGCTTATATCCCAGGGGGTGATTGACACTTGACTCGGTGGGGGTTGATCCATTCAGGCCGACTGGTTGACAGCCACCCAGGTGTTGTCCTGCCCCCTTCCACTCCTACAGATACAGAGGTTGTCCCCTGCAGTAGGTTGATGGTACACTCCTGCAGTTACAGAGGCCGGTGGTGTACCACCACACTCACCCCCCTTTAAAATGGTCCCAGGGGTGGGTGGCAGTAACAAGGAATTGTACCCACTATACAAAATACAATATTTACAGATTGAAACGATCTGGCATCTGCTGGGGTCTCTGTGACCGTCGTAGGACTGGCTCCTGGTCACTGGTCGGAGGGAAAGTGGGAGGGCTGGCGGCAGGGGTCTGTGTGACTGGTGTGGTGCCGCGCGGAAGGGTGGCCAAGGGGGCCATGGTCGACTCGTATTGGATGGATGGGGGGGGTCATGTTCTTCCCCAGTGCTGAAGCGGGCCCCTGGTGGTCAAGGAGGTCCTGCGCGCCCCATAGCTGCCTGGGAACGGGGACGTATGCCCAGTCAGTGTCGTCCTGGGCTGAAGGATGCCGTGGAGTGGTGGGTGTGCCTGCTGGTGCCAGGTACCTGGTTGAGTCTGTGTCCTCCCTGCCACTGCTGAACCTAACATAGGCGTTGTTGTGGTTGGCGTGTAGGAGGAAGACCTGCTCAACCAGGGGTTTGGCCTTGTGTGTCCATATGTGCTTACGCAGGAGCACTGGTCCCAGGGACATGAGCCATGCTAGGAGGGATATTTCAGTTGCTTACTTCCTGGGGAATGTGAACAGACGTTCATGAGGGGTCTCGTTGTTACCCATACATAGCAGCGACCGAATGGCATGGAGCGCCTCGGGCAGGACATCCTGCCAGTACTCAATGGCCCACCCTTTCGACTTGAGTGCCAGGAGAACTGCCTTCCAGACCACCCCGTTTTCGTGTTCCACTTGCCCATTGCCATTCAGGTTATAAATCATCATGCGGCTAGTCGAGATACCCCTCGTCGTCAGGTACTGGGGCAGCTCATCACTCATTAAACTAGACCCCCGGTCACTGTGGATGAAAGTGGGATAGCGAAACATGGTGAAGATCTGCCCAGGGCCTTGATGATGGTGGCCGTGGAGGTGTCCGGGCAAGGGATGGCGAAAGGGAAGCATGAGTACTCGTCCACTACCGTGAGGAAGTAGACATTTCGGTTCGTGGAAGGCAAGGGCTCTTTGAAGTCCATGCCGAGACGCTCGGAGGGCCAAGTGGCCTTTACAACGTGGGCCTGGGGTGGGTGGAAGAAGTGGGGTTTACACTCCGCACAGACCCAACAGGCCTCGGTCATGTCTCTGATGGTGTACGGCATATTTTGGGACTTAATGAAGTGGTTATACCTGGTGACACCCGGATAGCAGAGGGATTCATGCAATGCCTGCAGCCTGTCATTGTAGACACGCAGGTCCGAGAGGGAATCGAGGGAGTCGTTAAACTTCCCGGGGCGGTACTGGATGTCGCAGCTGTAGGTTGCCAGCTTGACTCTCCAGCACAGGATCTTGTTGTTCTTGATCTTGCTCTTGTGGGTCGTGTTAAATATGAAAACCATGGCCCACTGGGTATGTAGGAGGGTGAACCTCCTGCCGGCCAGGTAGTGGTGCCGGTGGCGGACCACTTCCACAATCGTCTGGACCTCCTTTTCAATGGTGGAATGCCCTAGCTCAGAGCCGTGGAGGGTCCTAGAGAAGAAAGCGATGGGGCACCCCCCCTTGGTTCAGGGTAGCGGCGAGGGCTACCTCGAAGGCATCGCTCTCCACCTGGAAGGGGGAGTCCTCATCCACGGCCTGCATCGTGGCGTCCGCAATGTCCTGCCTGATGCGGATGAAGGCTGCCTGCCCACCTCGGGTGGGCCAGTGGGCGGACCTTGTCCGAGAAGCAAGGGACCCACTGCGAGTAATAGGAGAATAGGCCAAGGCACCTACAGAGGGCCTTAGCGTGGAGGGGAGAGGTAGCTCCATTAATGGGTGCATCCTTTCTGGATCTGAGCCGAAGACCCCATGGGTCACGAAGTACCCCAGGATGGCAAGGTGTGTGGTGCTAAACACACGCTTCTCCTTGTTGTAAGTGAGGTTCAGCTTCCTGGCCGTCTGGAGGAATTTTTCCAGGTTACCATCATGGTCCTGCTGGTCACAGCCACAGATAGTGACATTATCCAGATACTGGAACGTCGACTTTAGGTTGTGTCGGTCTACTATGTGATCCATCTCCCGCTGGAAGACGGAGATCCCTTTCGTGACCCCAAAGGGAACTCGGCAGAACTGGTACAGGTGCCCGTCTGCCTCGAAGGCAGTGTAGGGCTTGTCCTTCGGGTGGATGGGGATTTGCTGATACGCCAACTTCAGGTCAATCATGGAGAAAACCCGGAAGCAGGCTATCTCGTTGACCATGTCAGCAATCATAGGCAGGGAGTAGGTGTCCATTTGGGTGTACCGGTTAATGGTCTGGCTGTAATCCACGACCATCCTTGGCTTACTTCCCCCTTTGACCACCAGGACTTGGGCTCTCCAAAGGCTATTACTGGGCTTTATGACACCTTCCTCCAGGAGTCGCCGCACCTCCGCCTTGATGAAGTCTCTGTCTGTGGTGCAATAGCATCTACTTCTGTTGGTGATTGGCTTGCGGCCTAGCATAAGATGTGGGAAGAGCGCCGGTGGGGTGATGCGTAGTGTGGAGAGGCCGCAGGTTGGTGTGCTGTGTAACATGAGTGGAGGTTGGGGCCCCCCGAAGGCAAGGGTGACACTCTGCAGGTGGCACTGGAAATCTAGGCCTAGGAGGACTGGGCCGCAGAGTTTGGGCATGACCAGGACCCTGAACCCCATGTAAGTCTCCCCTCCCACTGTTATATCGGCCGAGCAGTGCCCGAGGGTACCAACAGTCTTATCCTTGGTGGCGAGGGCGATCGAGCAGGTGGTGGGGTGGACTTTTAATCTCAGGGAGTGGGCCACACTCGGGTGAATAAAGCTCTCGGTGCTGCCACTGTCGAACAGGCATTTTGTTACCTGCCCGTTGACTTGCACGTCCATCATAGAGCGCCCAAGGTCATGAGGGATGTCCCTGGTCAGTTTGGCGGCAGCCAGGACCGTCTTGGGGTTGGAGTTGTCGCTCTCCGGCTGTGCGGGCCATTTATGGCATCCAGAGGCGTGGGGACTGTCGGTAGGGTGGCCTGGTCATCGCCCGAGTTGATCACATTGTTCTCATCATCGGGGGCCCTCCGTGTAGGCCGCTGCCTGGCCCAAGATAGCGGCGGCACGTGGGGGCCCGCTGCATGGCTGGCCTCCTTCCCCAGTCGTGTTCGATGCGCTGGGGGAAGTGGCGTCATTGCAACCGGTGGCAGAGACGTCATTACATCTGCTGGAAGTGATGTCATGCCGTGAGCTGGAAGTGACGTCGCTGTAGTTCTCGGCGAGCGGCACTGGTGAGGACGGGGGCTGGTCCGGGTGCTCGGAACACACGCTGAGATCATCGCTGGTGAAGCCGGATGTTGTACTGTCGGAATCAGGGAAGGTGGAACTTGTAGCGGGGACAATGGCACCGCCTGGCATGCACACATGGAGGGGTCCGCAGGGGAGGTTGGGAGGTCATATAGGGCCACTGAGCTACCGGCTGGTTTCGAGAGGCACACTTTAGCAAAGTGGCCTCTCTTGTGGCCACTTTGTGGAACAGTATTGGTTCCGAGCCGGGCAGTTTCGGCGTGATCGTCGGTCTGATTCACACCAGGACCCACAGTACTTATAGGGGCACCGGGCGCCAGGCGGCTGCTGCAGTGATGTTCTCCTCCCCAGCTTGGTCTGGGGCTGCAGCTGCAGTGTGAGAGGGCCATGAAGGAGCCTGGGGGAACCTGGAATCAAAGGTTTCTATGTGCAGGGCTGCAGCTTCCAGGGTTTGGACCACTTCCACTGTCTTGGTCAGGGCGTAGATACTATCTTCCAGCAGCTTCTGCTGGATGGCCCTTGAGCGTAGCCCTTGGACGAAGGCGTCCCGGATCAGTCTCTCGACCTCCTCTGTGCCTACCCTGGGTTCAGCCAGACAAGGTCGGGCCAAGGTGTTGAGGAGGTACCTTGCACAGACCGCATGCATGGAGGGCTTGTACAAGTTCTCAAGAGTGTCTATTGTGCTCTTGTACGTGGAGCAGCCTTTGGTTGCTTGGAAGTCGTGGGGACCCAGCTTTGACCAGAGTAGGACCAGCCTCTTCTGATCTGAGTCCAGGATGCTGTCTGTGTGCGCCTTGATGTTTGCCTCGACCGCGTGCTGCCAGATCTTGAAGTCTGTCTGGGTTTCCAGGTGGCGTGGGTCGATTTTGAGGCTCCCTGCGCTCAGGAGTTTTTCCATGGCAGCCGTGGGAAAATTTTGTGGATTAAATTGTGGTGCGCTGTTAGCCAGAATCAGACACTCAAAGGTAAAGACTGTACAACAGGCTTTAATCCACAAAGACTTCCACAGAGCCAGGCTGGCTGTAGCTGCAGCAACTCAGTGTGAGGCCTCTGGAGGCCGGAGCAGGCTTATATCCCAGAGGGTGATTGACAGCCGGCCAGGTGTTGTCCTGTCCCCTTATCCTCCTGCAGGTACAGAGGTTGCCCCCCTGCAATAGGCCAGTGGTGTACCACCACACAGATATCAGAACCAGGATGCGAGGGGGTGCCAACGGTTTCCTGATCGCGTCGGAGGTTTGGACCTGGAGCCCGGGCAGCTGGTGGATCGAACAGGCATCTGTGAGACTGCGGGAGGAAAATCCACGGATACTCGGAGACCCTGAAGGGACTCTTGTTTGCTTTTCTTTCTCTGACCATAAGGAGGGGCCAAGCGACACTAATGGTGACCCTTTGCCTTACGGGAGAAGAAAAGAAAATTCACGTAATATCAACCTTACTGTCTTATTGAATCTTGAATCAGGCCTGAAACTTCGGTGATAAATCTCTACCTCGTATGGACGCTGCGAGACTGGCTGAGTGCCTCCAGCATTTATACTACCCTTCCCGCTCCCTCTCCCCCACTGCCCTCCACCTCCTCCTAATCGGACCCCTAACTTCCCCTTGCTTTGTACAAACGAGTCTTCCTCGCTGTAAAATGTGCTTCCCTGTTAACCCCTGCGGGTACATTTGAGTTGATGTCGGCTGCGCGCGGAAGGATCCTTGTCACAAGCTTGAAGGAGAATTTAATCCCCTCCACCCCCATCATCTCACCTCTTCTTCCGAGACCCCAGATTTGTAATTCCAAGCGGCTGACAGCTCTGGAAGACAGAACCGGCGGTTGGTTACTGGGCGAAGTGGTTGTGATACAAGGAACAAGGAGCTGGTTGTGGACTTCAGTAAAAGGAAACCAGGGGTGGATGATCCAGTGATCGTTGGGAGATCAGAAGTGGGGAGGGTGAGCACATTTAAATTGCTGGGAGTCACCATCTTGGAGGATCTTTCCTGGACCCAACGCACCAATGGCATCATGGAGAAAGCCCGTCAGCACCTCCACTTCCTCAGGAATTTGCGGAGGTTTGGTACGACATCGGAAACCCTGGCAAATTTCTGTACGTGTGTGGGAAAGTTCACTGACCTGCTGCATCATGGTCTGGTACGGGGACACCAATACCCCTGAGCATAAAGCCCAGCAAAAGGTAATGGACACAGCCCAGGACATCACAGACAAAACCCTCCCCACTGTTGAGCACATCTACATGGGGTAGTGCCGTTGGAGAGCAGCAGCGATCGTCAATGACCCAGCACACACTCTGTTCTCGGTGCTGCCGTCAGGAAAGAGGTCAAGGGGCCACAGGACTCGCACCACAAGGTTCAGGAACACCTGCCACCCCTCCACCATCAGACTCCTCAACGACAAACTCAATCAGGAACTCGTTTAGACAGGGGCCAGACAAAGAGTGAAGCTCCCTCCACACAATCCAATCGCTTTTAACTGTGGGAGTGTTACAGGACAGAGACCAGCAAGGTCAATGTTTCAGATCCAGGATCTTTGTTTAAACAGGAAATGGGGGAGGAACTGAACCATTTTTCTAAGTGGGAAGATGGTTTACACCCCACCCTCTCTCCACCTCTCCCCCACCCTCTCTGCCTCTCCCCCACCCTCTCTCTCTCCACCTCAACTCCACCCACTCCGCCTCTCCCCCACCCCCTCTCAGCCTCTCCAACCTCTCTCCACCTCACCTCCACTCCACCCTCTCTCTGCCTCTCCCCCACCATGTCTCTCCACCTCACCTCCACCCTCCCTCCACCTCACCCCCACCATCTCTCTCCACCTCACCTCCACCCTCTCTCCACCTCACCCCCACCCTCTCTCCGCCTCTCCCCACCCTCTCCACCTCACCCCACCCTCTCACTGCCTCTCCCCACCCTCTCCACCTCACCTCCCCACCCTCTCCACCTCACCCCCACCCTCTCTCCACCTCACCCACACCCTCTCTCCACCTCACCTCCACCCTCTCCACCTCACCACCACCCTCTCTCTGCCTCTCCCCACCCTCTCCACCTCACCCCCACCCTCTCTCTGCCACTCTCCACCCTCTCCACCTCACCTCCCCACCCTCTCCACTTCACCTCCACACCAGCTCACCTCCACTCTCTCTCCACCTCACTTCCACACTCTCTCCACCTCTCCCCATCCTCCCTCCACCTCACCCCCACCTCCATCTCTCCCACACTCTCTCTCTACTTCACCCCCACCCTCTCTGCACCTCTTCCCCACCCTCTCTACACCTCACCCCCACGCTCTCTCTGCCTCTTCCCACCCTCTCCCTCACCCCCACCCTCTCTCTGCCTCTCCCCACTCACCTCCATCCTCTCTCCACTTCACCCCCACCCTCTCTCCACCTCTCCCCCACCCTCTCTCGACCTCACCCCTACACTCTCTCCACCTCTCCCACACCCCGTCTACACCTCACTGTCACCTCCACCTCCCTCACCCTCTCTCCACCTCTTCCTCACCCTCTCTCCACCTCTTCCTCACCCTCTCTCCACCTCTCTCCACCCTCTCTCTGCCTCTCCCCACTCACCTCCATCCTCTCTCCACTTCACCCCCACCCTCTCTCCACCTCTCCCCCACCCTCTCTCGACCTCACCCCTACACTCTCTCCACCTCTCCCACACCCCGTCTACACCTCACTGTCACCTCCACCTCCCTCACCCTCTCTCCACCTCTTCCTCACCCTCTCTCCACCTCTCTCCACCCTCTCTCTGCCTCTCCCCCACCCTCTCTCCACCTTTCCCCACCCTCTCTCTGCCTCCCCACCCTCTCTCCACCTCACCCCCACCCTCTCTCTGCCTCTCTCCCTCACCCTCTCTCCACCTCTCCCCATCCTTCACCTCACCCCCACCTCCACCTCACCCTCTCTCCACCTCTCCCTCCACCTCACCCCCACCTCTCCCCCACCCTCTCTCCACCTCTCCCCCACCCACTCTCCACCTCTCATCCACCCACACTCCACCTCAACCTCTCCTTCACCTCCCCCACCCTTTCTGTACCTCTCCTCCACCCTCTCGCTTCACCTCCCCCCACCCTCTCTCCACCTTCACCTCCCTCACCCTCTCTCCATCCTCCCTCCACCTCACCCCAACTCCACCTCTACCACTCTCTCTCCACCTCTCCCCATCCTTGCTCCACCTCACCCCCACCTCAACCCCTCCTCCACCTCTCTCACCCTCTCCACCTCTTCCCCATCTTCCCTCCACCTCACCCCCAACTCTACCTCTCCCCCACCCTCTCTCCACCTCTCTCCCCCTCAACCCCACCTCCACCTCCCCCACCCTCTCTGTACCTCTCCCCCACCCTCTCTGTACCTCTCCCCCACCCTCTCTACACCTCTCCCCCACCCTCTTTGCACCTCACACGCACCTCCACCTCCCTCACCCTCTCTCCACCTCTCCCCATCCTCCCTCCACCTCTCCCACCCTCTTTCTGCACCTCTCCCCATCCTCTCTCCACCTCTCATCCACCTCAACCCCTCCTTCACCTCTCTCCACCTTTCCCCATCCTCCCTCCACCTCACCCCCCACCTCTACCTTTCCCACCCTCTCTCCATCTCTCCCCACCCTCTCTCCACCTCTCGTCCACCCTCTCTCCACCTCCACCTCCCTCATCCTTTCTGTACCTCTCCCCGACCCTCTCTCCACCTCTCCCCCACCCTCCCTCTTCACCTCTGCCCCACCCTCTCTACACCTCTCCCCAACTCCACCTCCCTCATCCTCTCTCCACCTCTTCCCCACCCTCTCTACACCTCTCCTCCACCTCTCATCTATTCACCTTTCCCCCATCCTCTTTCCACCTCTCCCCACCCTCCACCTCTCTCCCATTTTTAACCACTCCACAATGGCACTGCCCCCTTTCAATTCCCCCACCCCCACCCCACAGATTCCCCATTACTCAGGGTCACGATGGGAAATGTTGCCCGCCTGCTTCTCTCCAGAGACACTATCCATCCTCTCCCAGCTGAAGATTAAACTGGGGTTTGTGGACTGAAGCATGACTCACGGGTTAATGCAAGGGCCAGGACGGCGGTCAGGGTGGTTGGGGCTTTCATGGTGCTGCCGTTGACTGCAGGCCAGGTGGAGCAGGTCCGAGTTGCAGCCCTTATATCTGGGACATCCTGTTCCAAAGTGTCACAGTTCAGCACTCTCCGCAGGGACAGAGGGAACTGAGAGATTCCAGACACTCATCAGCCTTCTCAAGTTGCAGCAGGTCAAGGTCAAGTAGCCTGAGGGAAGGGACTGTCCCATCCCGGACTCAATCCCGGCACCTGCAGGGGCAGGTGAGAGCCTGGGATCGGAATATGCTGAATTCCTGCAGTGGGGGGGGGGGGGGAGAGGTGGGATGTCCAAGACGCGTCCTCAACCCAATGCACAGGCTGCACAACATCCCACACACTCTGTGTACACACATCCACTACTGTTGGACTGTACAGTACAGATAGACCCTAACCCACCTGGCAACGGGCCGACTTATGATGTTTCAAAGTTACGCTGGTTTGAATTTTCAGTGTCTCCCGAAGCCTTGTGTTGGACCCCACACTGATCCCACTGCCCCGTTCTCTCCCCACGGCCCCTTATCAGTCTCCACACTGATCCCACTGCCCCGCTCCCTCCCCACGGCCCTGTATCAGTCCCCACACTGATCCCACTGTCCTACTCTCTCCCCACACCTCGTGTCAGTCCCCACACTGATCCCACTGCCCCGCTCTCTCCCCATAGCTCTGTGTCAGACCCCACACTGTTCCATAGAAACATAGAAGATAGGAGCAGGAGTAGGTCATTCAACCCTTCGAGCCTGCTCCGCCATTCAACGAGATCATGGCTGATCTTAAAGTTCAGTACCCCGTCCCCGCCTTCTCTCCGTAACCTTTAATACCCTTATACTGAAGAAATAGATCTAATTCCCTCTTAAATATATTTAATGAACCTGCCTCTACTGCCCTCTGTGGCAATGAATTCCACAGATTTACCACCCTCTGGGTAAAGAAATTCCTCCTCATCTCGGTCCTAAATGCTTTGCCTATTATCCTCAACCCATGGCCCCGGGTTCTGGATTTTCCCATCATTGGAAACATCCCATCTGCATCCACTCTGTCCAGTCATGCCAGAATTTTATATGTCTCTATGAGATCCCCTCTCAATCTTCTAAACTCCAGCGAGTACAATCCCAATTTGCGCAATCTTTCCTCATAAGTCATTCCTGCCATTCCAGGTATCAGCCTGGTGAATCGCCTCTGCACTCCCTCCATTGCAAGAACATCCTTCCTTAGATAAGGTGACCAAAACTGCACACAATACTCCAACAGCTGCAGTAAGGTATCCTTGTTCCTATACTCAAACCCTCTTGATATGAAGGCCAACATACCATTTGCCTTTTTAACCGCCTGCTGTACCTGCATGCTCGCCTTCAGACTGGTGTACAAGTACCCCTAGGTCTCTCTGCACTTCCCCATCTCTTAATCTATTGCCATTCAAATAGTAATCTGCCCTCCGGTTTGTATTACCAAAGTGGATAACCTCACATTTAACCACATTGTAGTGCATTTGCCATGTAGCTGCCCAGTCCCTCAATTTATTGAAATCACACTGGAGCTTCCTGACCCCCTCTTCCGTGCACACAACCCCTCCTAGCTTAGTGTCATCTGCAAATTTGGAGATATTACATCCAATCCCCTCATCCAGATCATTAATGTAAATTGTGAACAGCTGGGATCCCAGTATATATCCCTGTGGCACCCCACTGGTCACCGCCTGCCACTCAGAAAATGAGCCGTTTATCCCAACTCTCTGTCTTCTACCTGCCAGCCAATTCTCAATCCACATCAATACTTTGCCTCCAATCCCATGAGCCTTGATTTTGGAAGCCAGTCGCTTATGCGGGACCTTATCGAAGGCCTTTTGGAAGTCCAGGTACACCACATCCACTGGCTCTCCCCCATCTATTTTACCTGTCACCATCTCAAAGAATTCCAATAGATTTGTCAAGCACGATTTACCTTTTGTAAATCCATGTTGACTCCGTCCGATCCCTTCTCTGCTAGTCATATGCTCCGCTATTACATCCTTAATAATGGATTCCACCATTTTGCCCACTACTGATGTAAGGCTCACCGGCCGATAATTCCCCGCTTTTTCTCTACCCCCCTTTTTAATTAGTGGGGTAACATTAGCTACCCTCCAATCCATGGGTACCGATCCTGAGTCTATCGAGTTCTGGAAAATAATTCTTAAAGCATCTGCTCTCTGAATGGCCACTTCCTTGAGTACCCTAGGATGTAGATTATCAGGCCCTTGGGATTTATCTGCCTTCAATCCCATCAATTTCCCCAAGACCATGTCCTTAGAGATACTGATTTCTTTCAGTTCCTCCCTTGCATTAGTCTCTATGTTTCCCAACATCCTTGGGAGGTTATTTGTATCCTTTCTTGTAAAAACAGAACTAAAGTAAGAATTTAATTGGTCTGCCATTTCCTTATTCCCCATTATATATTCCCCTGATTCCGACTGCAAAGGACCTACTCTGGATTTCACCAATCTTTTCCTCTTGACATATTTATAAAAGCTTTTGCAGTCGGTTTTTATGTTTGCCGCAAGCTTAATTTCGTAATTTATTTTTGCTCTCTTGATTAATCTCTTTGTCCTCCTTTGGTGCATCTTGAACTGCTCCCAGTCTTCGGTTGCGGTACTTTTTTTGGCCAATTGATATGCTCTCTCTTTGGACCTAATGCTGTCTCTAATTTCCCTTGTTATACACGGTTGAGTCACCTTTTTTGGTTTATTTTTATGCCAAACCGGTATAAATGATTTTTGCAATTTCTCCATTAGATCTGTGAATGCTTTCCATTGTCTATCCACAGTCAACTCCCCCATAAACACCACCCAATCAATCTTACTCAACTCCCGTCTCATACCATCATGATTCCCTTTATTTAAATTCAGGACCTTAGTCTCGGTTTTAATTTCATCACTCTCCATGTCGAGTGTGAATTCGATCTTATTGTGATTGCTCCTACCCAAAGGGCCTCACACAACAAGATTGCTGATTAGCCCCTTATCATTGCATAATACCCAATCTAAAATGGCCTGCTCCCGAGTTGGTTCCTCGACATATTGGTCCAGATAACCGTCCCGTAAACATTCAAGGAATTCCTCCTCCTCTGTATTTTTACCAATTTGACTAGTCCAATCTATATACAAATTAAAATCTCCCATGATGACAGCTGTTCCCTTATTGCACGCTTTTCTAATTTCTCTTTTAATGCCTTCCCTCACTTCTACACTACTATTTGGAGGCCTATATACCACCCCCACTAACGTTTTCCGCCCCTTGCTATTCCTCAGTTCTACCCATATAGATTCCGCATCTTCTGAGTTAATATCCTTCCTGTCAATCGTGTCGGTCCCTTCTCTCACCATCAATACTACCCCACCCCCTTTGCTTTCTTGCCGATCCCTCCTAAATATCGTATACCCCGGGATGTTAAGTTCCCAGGCTTGCCCACCCTGCAGCCATGTTTCTGTAATCCCAATCAAATCATATTTGTTTTTCTCAATTTTCACAGCTAATTCATCTACCTTGTTCTGAATGCTTCTTGCATTAAGATATAAAGCCTTGAGGAGTCACGTGATGGAGTAGTGGCCGGACGGTGAACTCCAGCCCTCTCCAGAAAAGTCGGGAAAAACAAGAGAAAATACAAAGGCACAGAAATAAAAGTTAAAGAAAAGTGAGTATAAAGGTGGAAAGAAGATGGCGACAAAAAAAGAAAAATCAAAATCAACGGTAAGAAGAGAGGAAGAGAAGACAACGGAGGAAGAAAGAGAAGGCCTTACCTGTCCAAAGAGGCCCGCTGTGGAGAGAGAAGCCCGCTTCCTCAGGTCGGTAGAAAAAGAACTACAACAATGGCTCGCAGAGTCGAGTAAAAGTGCGCAACCGCGCATGAAAAAAAACACACCGACGGGAGGGGGGACCAGCTGGGGAGTCGATCTCCACAGCCGGCAACGACAGCTGCAGAACACCTGCAGCAAGAAGAGACCACAGAAAACAATGAAAACAAGAAAGAAGAGAAGGAAAGGGCAACAAAGAAACAACAGATGGCCAACCCAGAGGAAGAAGAAGAGGAAGAATACAGTGAAATAGATGAAGGGAAAGGCAAGGTAAAGGATATACTTTCTCTTGTTAGAGGATACATGGAGTCATTTAAAGAATGGCAAACACAGGAATTCAATGATTTAAGAAGAAGAATAAACAACACAGAAGAGAAAGTGAATAAAATAGATATGACCTTAACAGAAATGGGGAAAAAAATGGACAAGATGGAAGAACGGGCAGTAGCAGCAGAAATGGAGGTAGAAGACTTAAAAAAGAAATTGGAGGAATCTAATAAAAAAACTAAAGAGACACAAGAACTACTAGCTCAAAAAATAGATATAATGGAAAATTATAACAGAAGAAATAACAAAGATAGTGGGCCTTAAGGAAGATGAAGAAGGCAAGAATATGAGGGAGTTTATAAAAGAGTGGATCCCTAAGACCCTAGGATGTCCAGAACTACAGCAAGAAATGGAAATAGAAAGGGCACATAGAGCATTGGCCTCTAAACCACAACCACAACAAAAACCAAGATCTATTGTAGTAAAATTCCTAAGATATACTACAAGAGAAAAGGTACTGGAGAAGACAATGGAAAAAGTAAGAGAGGGCAACAAACCACTGGAGTATAAAGGGCAAAAAATCTTCATTTATCCAGATATAAGTTTTGAACTCCTAAAGAAGAGAAAAGAGTTCAATACAGCAAAGGCGATTTTATGGAAGAAAGGGTATAAATTTATACTGAAGCATCCTGCGGTATTGAAAATATTTATTCCAGGACAACAAAACAGACTGTTCTCGGATCCAGAAGAAGTACGAAAATTTGCGGAACAATTACAAAAATAGACTGAGGGATGAAGACGGGTAATGAGAGTAAAAATGATCACGATTGATATGTATGTGGGTAAAGACAAAAATAGACTGAGGGATGAAGACGGGTAATGAGGGTAAAAATGACCACGATTGATATGTATGCGGGTAAAGAGGTATAAGAGTGAATAGAGACAATGTGCATACGTTAAAGTATCTGTAATTAGAGGAAAATATAGGTAGTATAGACAAGAATTAATAAGGGAAGGTAATGGAATAGAGAGAATAAGAAGGAAATTAAAAGAGTGACCTTTGTGACATATGAAAAGTGAAATCTTTTCTGGGGGGGGCTGGGTGGGGGAAAAGAGCGGTCACTGCAAAATCAGTTGACGCTTGCGAGTGGATTCGCAAATCCAAATGGAGAGGGGAGATGTGGTTGTCCGACAAGGGATAAAGACAACTCAGGAGGGGAAGGGGAGATTGGGGATAAAGAAGATAGAAATAGGAGAATAAGGAAAATGTTAGATGTTGTAGGAATGTTGTCTTGTAAAGAGTTGAAAATAAGAAAACTGAAATGGAAAAGGAGGAAAGGTAATGATGGAAAAACGGAAAGAGAAGATAAACAAAATATAAAATGGCTACGCTGAACTATATGACTATAAATATTAATGGAATACATAACCAAATTAAAAGGAAGAAACTACTAAACTTACTGAAAAAGGAAAAAATAGATATAGCATTTGTCCAAGAAACACACTTAACTGAATTGGAGCACAAGAAATTAAAGAGAGATTGGGTAGGACATGTAATAGCAGCATCGTATAATTCAAAAGCAAGAGGAGTGGCTATATTAATTAGCAAAAATATGCCATTTAAAATAGAAGAGGAAGTAATAGATCCAGCAGGGAGATATGTTATGGTAAAATGTCAGATATATTCGGAGCTTTGGAATCTACTTAATATATATTCACCTAACGAAGAAGATCAAAAGTTTATGCAAGATATCTTTTTGAAGGTAGCTAATACGCAAGGGAACATACTAATAGGAGGGGATTTCAATCTGAATTTGGATCCAAATATGGATAAAACAGGGAAAAAAATTAACAGGAAGAACAAAGTAACCAAATTTATAATTAAATCAATGCAAGAAATGAAACTTGTGGACATATGGAGGAAACAAAACCCAAAAGAAAAGGAATACTCATACTACTCGACTAGACATAAAACATACTCAAGAATAGACCTATTTTTGTTATCAGCTAGTATGCAGGATAGAGTAAGAAAAACAGAACATAAAGCGAGAATGCTATCGGACCATTCACCCTTAATACTGACAGTAAAGCTAGAGGACATCCCTCCAAGAATGTATAGATGGAGATTAAACCCCATGCTACTTAAAAGACAGGATTTTAGAGAATTTATTGAAAAACAATTTAAAATGTATTTTGAAGTAAATACGGAATCAGTGGAAGATAAGTTTATACTATGGGACGCAATGAAAGCATTCATTAGAGGGCAAATAATAAGTTATGTAACCAAGATGAAGAAGGACTATAATCAGGAAACAGAGCAGTTGGAAAGGGAAATAGTAAACATAGAAAAAAAATTAGCAATAAAGGAAGATACAACCAAAAGAAGAGAATTGGCGGATAAAAAAATAAAATATGAAACATTACAAACATATAAGGTGGAGAAGAATATAATGAAGACAAAACAGAAATATTATGAACTAGGTGAAAAAACACACAAAATCTTAGCATGGCAGCTTAAGACAGAGCAAACTAAGAAAATGGTATTGGCAACAAGGAAAAAAGACAAACAAATTACATATAATCCAAAAGAAATTAAGGAAAACTTCAGAGAATTCTATGAACAATTATACCGAACTGAAAACGAAGGGAAAGAAGGGAAAATAGATGAATTTTTGACGAAAATTGAACTACCAAAACTACAAATAGAGGAACAAAATAAATTAACAGAACCATTTGGAACAGTAGAAATACAAGAGATAATAAAAAAATTACCAAATAATAAGACACCACGAGAGGATGGACTCCCAATAGAATTCTACAAAACATTTAAAGACTTATTAATACCGCCCCTCCTGGATGTAATCAACCAGATTGATGAGACACAAAACTTACCAGATTCATGTAAAACAGCAATAATTACAGTGATACTAAAACAAGGGAAAGATCCACTCTCACAAGCGTCATATAGACCAATATCTTTGCTAAACACAGATTATAAGATAATAGCTAAACTATTAGCAAACAGATTAGCAGAACAGGTACCGAAAATGGTAAATTTAGACCAAACTGGATTTATCAAAAAAAGACGCACAACAGACAATATTTGTAAATTTATTAACTTAATTCATGCAGTAGAAGGAAATAAAGCACCTGCAGTAGCAGTTGCTTTAGACGCAGAGAAGGCCTTCGACAGAGTAGAATGGAATTATTTGTTCAAAGTATTGCAAAAATTCAGTTTACCGGAGAAGTATATTAATTGGATTAAAGCATTATATAAGGGACCATTTGCGAAAGTGACAGTAAATGGACATGTATCAAAGCAATTTAACTTAAGCAGGTCAACGCGGCAGGGATGCCCACTATCACCGTTATTGTTTGCGCTAGCTATAGAACCACTAGCAGAATTGATAAGAATAGATAATAATATGAAAGGAATAAAAATAAAAGACAGGGAATATAAAATCAGTCTATTTGCGGATGATGTGATAGTGTACTTAACAGAACCAGAACTATCAATAAAAGAATTATATAAGAAATTGAAGGAATATGGAGAAGTGTCGGGATACAAGATAAACGTAAATAAAAGTGAAGCAATGCCTATGAATAATGCGGATTTCTCAAAATTTAAGAAGGAATCCCCATTCAGATGGCAAATGCAGGCAATAAGATACCTAGGTGTACAAATAAACAAAAATCTAGGCCAATTATATAAACTCAATTACAATCCACTAATGAAAAAATTACAGGACGATTTAGAGCATTGGAAAGAGCTACCACTAACACTGATAGGAAGGATAAACTGTATTAAAATGAACATTTTTCCAAGGATACTATACTTATTTCAGGCATTGCCAATACAACTGACAGAAAAATTCTTCAAAGAGTTAAAGAAAATAATAAGGAAATTTTTATGGAGAGGGGGGAAACCGAGGATAGTACTAGATAAATTAACAGAATGGTATAAACAAGGAGGCTTACAATTGCCAAACTTCAAAAATTATTATAGAGCCGCACAATTAAGATACCTATCAGATTTTTATCAAACAAGGGAAAAACCAGACTGGACGAGATTAGAATTAGATAAAATAGGGGAAAGGATACCTGAACACATATTATATAAATGGGATGAAAAATTGGTACAACATAGAACTTCTCCAGTATTACATCATCTCCTCAATATTTGGAAGAAGATTCATGTAGAAAGAAATAAAACAAATTATCAATTACCAAAACTAATATTGACGCAAAATAAGCTATTCCCTTTTACAATAGATAACCTTTCCTTTAGAGAATGGGGAAAAAAAGGGATTAAAAGAATAGAAAATTGTTTTTCAGGAAGTAGATTCTTATCCTTTGAACAAATGAGAGATAAGTACAATATAACTGGAGATACAGCGCTGGCATATTACCAACTGAGATCCTACTTGAAGGATAAATTAGGAAGCAATTTGAGTTTACCAGAGGGAAATAACCTTGAATATGTGATTACAGATACAATGATAATCAAAAGATTTATAACAAATATGTATATTAAACTGCAAGAAAAGGAGAATGAGGAAACAAATGGTAAAACTAAACAAAAATGGGAACAAGATTTAAATATAAAGATAAAAAAGGAAACATGGGAGAAATTATGTTCTGGAACGATGAGAAATACAATAAATACGAGGCTACGTATGATACAATATAATTGGTTACACAGACTATACATTACACCGCAAAAGTTAAATAAATGGGACCCAACAGTATCTGATAGATGTTTTCGATGTAAAAAAGAAAGGGGAACAACAATTCATGCAATCTGGACATGTGAGAGAGTAGAAAAATTTTGGTAAGATCTCAATCAGATATTAAATAAAATAACAGAAAACAATATACCAAAGAATCCAGAGATCTTTCTCCTAAGTAACATGAAAAATAACGAATTTGGAATTGACTTGGAGGATGCACAAAAAAGATTTGTTAAGATAGCCCCAGCCGTAGCAAAAAAATGTATTATGTCAACCTGGAAATTGGAAGATAATTTGAAAATACAACAATGGTATATAGAAATGAATAAATGTATTCCATTAGAAAAAATAACATATAGTTTAAGAAATAATATTGAAATATTCGAACAAGTATGGGAGCCTTACATTAAATACAATAGCGAAAACCTACCGGGAACAAACATTACCTAAGTTGATGGAAGGAGAAGAAAAGAAAAGAATGGACTCAGTAGAATTTCTGGTGTATTTTTGTTGAATGACAACATTGTCTGACTGGCTTAATGCAACCTAGATTGTATACCTAAAATGGATGAGAGGGGGGGTGGGGGGGTGGCTTGGGAGGAGGGAAGGGGGGGGAGAAAAAGACACTGTATATGTGTGAAAAAGAAAAAGTGTATATCATGGCTAACGTGATTTATGGTGTGAAAAATAAAAAATAAAAAAAAGATATAAAGCCTTCAGATTTGCTTTTTTCACCCTCCTTGCTCTTTCTGATTTGTTACTTTCGCTGCCTAACCTAACTTTTCCTGTTTTCTCTTTTCTGTCCTTTGCCCTATCATACAGGTTCCCACCCCCCTGCCAAATTAGTTTAAACCGCACCTGACGGCTGTACTAAACCTGGCTGCCAATATATTGACCCCTTTTAGGTTTAGGTGTAACCCATCCTTCTTGTAGAGGTCATGCCTTCCCCAAAAGAGATCCCAATGATCCAAGAAGCCAAAACCCTGTCCTTTACACCAGCCCCTCAGCCACACATTCATTTTTCTTAACCTTCCATTTTTGTCCTCAGTTGCACTTGGCACAGGTAGCAAACCAGAGATCACCACCCTGGCTGTCCTATTTCTTAGTTTCTGTCCTAGCTCTCTGTAATCCTTTTTCAGTACTTCCTCCTTTTTATCTATGTCATTGGTACCCACATGTACCAAGACATCAGGCTGTTTGCCTTCCCCTTTTAGAATACCCTGGACCCGATTTGAGATATCCCGCACCCTTGCACCTGGGAGGCAGCACACCATGCGGGCATACCTATCTGGCTCACAGAATCTCCTGTCTGTATTTCTGACAATGGAGTCCCCAATGACCACTGCATTCCTCTTTACCTTTTGGTCCACCATGCCAGGCTCAGTGCCAGCGACCTGGTCACTGCTGCCAGCTTCTGTCAGGTCATCACCCTCAACAGCATCCAACAAAATATACCTGTTACTGAGAGGGATATTCACAGGTTCCCAGAACCCATTCTCTCCCCACAGCCCCGTGTCAGTCCCCACACTGATCCTACTGCCCCACTCTCTTCCCACAGCCCTGTGCCAGTCCCCACACTGATCCCACTGCCCCAGGATTGGCTGGAGTCCACGCAGATCCTCCTGTGAGTGTAGGTTAGAACATAGAATATTCCAGCACAGTCGAGGCCCTTTGCCCCATGATGCGGTGCTGAACCATGTAAACCCCTCACTCACACCCATAACCCTACTCCCTCACACCCATATCCCTCAATATTTCTTGCATCCAGATGCCTATCAGGATCAGAATTTATTGTCATGAACGTGTCAAAAATTTGGTGTTTTGTGGCAGCTTCACAAACATTCCTATACATTACATTTAAAAATAAATAAATTAGTGGAAAGGAGAGGAAGTGAGGCTGTGCCTGGGAGTCGTGGCCCATTCAGGAATCTGCTGGCGGGCGGAAGAAGCCTTCCTTGTGCCGCTGGATACTCGTCTTCAGCATCCTGGACCCCCTTCCTGACGGGAGCCGAGTGAGTGCTGGGGGGGGGGGGTCCTTGAGGAGAGAGGCTGCTTTCTTAAGACAACCCCTGTCCTCGATGGAGTGGAGTCTGGTGTCTATATGATGCTGCAAGCCACGTTGACCACCCTCTGGAGGATTTTTCTTGTCCGAAGAGTTGGCGCCTCCGTACCAGGCAGTGATGCAAACGGTCAGTACAATCTCCATCTGTAGATGTTTGCAAGAGTTTTCCCGAATCCCTCCATAAAGTATATCTGCTGGTGAGCCTTCTTTTAAATGCCCCTAATGTTCGAGCCTCCCCCACCACCCCCGGCAAGGCATTCCAGGCCCCCACAACTCTCTGTGTTTAAAAAAAAGTCTCCCCTGAACTTCCTTCCCTTCACCTTGTACAGTCGTCTTCTGGTGTTTGTTTACTGCTCCCGCCTTGGGGAATGGGCGCCAGCGACTCACCCTGCCTACGCCTGTCAGACAGAATCTTGCTGTGAGTGAGAGGCGGAGCTGATGGTTCCCCCGTTCCATTGGACAACAAAGTTTTTCAAAAAGTTTGCCTCGTGATAAAAAACAATTGGGGATGACGACAGATGACTTCAATCTGATTTTACTTCAGATTTGCTGGATCCTGCAGGAAGTTGGAGAAACATTAAATGAACTTTGATTGAATTTATCGCGTTACAACGCCGACACGTTGCGTGAGTTCAACCAACCTTAAAAATGTTCTGCCGCTGATTTTCATCTGTACTCGGCATCTGATGCCCCTCGGGTCAGCGTCCAACAATAGTCGGCCGGCGCTAGCGGATTCCAGTTGCCCCGATATCGTTTTTCCATGGTTGCAGCGTCCCGGGGAAACCTTTCACCACATCTGCCACTGATCAGTGGGGAACTTCATGGTCTCGTCTGCTTGGAGTAAATTCAAAATAAGACCCAAAAAATCACAAAAATATTTTGTATCTAAACAACAGGATGCGATGGGAACATTTTCCGACGATCTTCTTGACTAGCAGCCCCAACATCTATAAAATACCCCACCCCCAAAGTGTTCAGGAAGAAGAGTCTTTGTTGCCCAGTGAGTTCCAGCTTTGAAGGTCGTTACTTGGTCACCTATTAAGGCGCCTGCAGGGACCAGGGTGCCTGGTGGATGTGGTGTGATCAGAAGGATGTTGGCATCAGCTCAGACCCCTCTGCTCACACTCACTGAGTTTGCGATGGGGAAAGACAGACTCCCGAGGCTCTTCCTGCTTCTTGCTGGTGTTGTATCCATCCTTGGTTGGTTGGTTGGTGGGTGGGTGGGTGGGGGGTTCATTGCGCGCGTTAGCCTCGGGGCTGAGGGGGTGGTCCATGTCTACACCCGCAGTCTCCTTGAAAGGCGTGAAGACTGCGTGCGTTAAGTCAAGTTTCCGTTTCGAGGGGTAGCGCCAGGGCTTTCCAACAGCGGCCTCGAGGAGAGAGAGAAGAGCTCTCAGTTTGTCTGTTTCCCAGGTTTACGGAGGGAGGGGAAAAAACTAAAGGGGACTGGAGGGCGGACCCTCTGGGTCCATGGAATGAACTGGCAGAGGGACTGGCCGTGGTATCGGTGGGGACAGAGATAAGGTTTAATGTTTGGACAACTGTAAGGCCAGGGAGGGTTTAGAGGATGATGGACCGGATGGCTGGAAGGATTTGGGGAGATGGACTGGATGGGGTTAAAGGGGGATAGAGAGAGATTAAAGGGTGGAGAAAGGGTTAACAAAAGTGATTAATGGGTACATTGGGGTAAAGAGAGAGGAAAGCTTAGAGGGATAGGAGGGGTTGGGGTGTAGGAAGGGTTGGCGAAGGGGTTAGAGGGGGAATAGGAGGGATGGGGAGAGGAGGGGTGATGGGAAGGGAAGCAGTTAGAGGGGGAAGGGTCTAAAGGGGAAATAGGAGGGGTAAGGGGAGGGAAGGGGTTAGAAGGGGTTAGGGAAGGGATTAGAGGGGGAATCGGGTTAGGGGAAGGGAAGGGGTTGGGTATAGGAGGGGTTGGGGGAAAGGGGTAGAGGGGAAGGGAAGGAGTTAAAGAGGGAAGAGGGGGATAGGAGGGGTTCGGGGATAGGAAGGATTGGGGGAAGGGAAGGGGTTGGGGGAAGGGAAGGAGTTTGAGGGGGATAGGAAGGGTTAGAGGGGGATAGGAAGGGTTAGAGGGGGGAAGGGTTAGAGGGGGGAAGGGAAGGGGCTGTTCAGTTCTACCCTCTGATGTCAACCCCTGCTCCTGTCCTGTAGGTCTTGTCTCGCGAGGGAAGGCCTCTCAGATTGTGGTGAGAATTTTGACTTGCGTTGGTTGAATAGTCCTTGCTCCATCCCCTAACCACCCACCCCACTGCCCCTGTCTTGGTGTGGGGGGGGGTGGAAGTGGGAGTCCAGGACTTACTGTCTCAGAGGGTGGGAGAGGCAGAGGGTCCTGTCTCACAAAGCTCCAAATAGCAGTGGCCCAAATGTAGGCATGTGGGATTGGTCTGCTCAGGCTAGCACTGATAAAATGGGCCGAATGGTCTCCTTTCCCTCACCCCCCCCATCTCCAACTGCCTCTCAAGAAGGTGGGGTGGGGGCATCAGGTTCACTCATTATTCTGGAATGTGAACTGGGATTTTGGAACGTGGGTAGGATCTGGGAGTCTGGGATGTGTCTGTGTGTGTGTCCATGTGTATGTGTGTGTGTGTCCGTGTCCCTGTGTCTGTCTGTGTGTCCATGTGTGTGTGTCCATGTCTGTCCGTCCGTGTGTGTGTCCGTCTGTGTGCGTGTGTGTCCATATGTGGGTGTGTCCATGTGCCCATGTGTGGGTGTCCGTGTGTGTGTGTGTGTGTGTGTGTGTGTGTGTGTGTGTGTGTGTCCATCTGTCTATGTCCGTGTGTGTGCCTCTGTGTGTGTGTGTGTGTGTTTTTGTGTGTGTCTGGAGATGGGATCTTGAACACCAGGGGACTGGAACATGGTGAGTATGTGAATCCCACGCTGTCTGTAAGGAGCTTGCACATTCTCCATGTGCCTGCATGAGTTTTCCCCGAAGACTCCGGATTCCTCCCACCATTCAATACATACTGGGGATGTAGGTAAATGGGGTGTACTTGGGTGGTGTGGACTCATGGGCTGAAAGGGCCTGTTATGGGGCTGTATGTCTAAATTAAATTTTAAAAATTAAAAAAAATTCTGGTCCTCGGTCCTGGAACAAAGTTGGGTGGGTCTGGAGTTGGGATCTAGAACATGGGTCCGGAACCACATTGGGTGTGTCCAGACCTGGGGTCCAGAAGTATTTGAATATTTACCCCTCCCTTCAAACTCAGAGGTTTCCTGGAAACTCAGCACCTCTGCGCCACCTGTAAAATAAGTGAATTGAAAACAGGCCATGGCGTTATTGAGTTAACATCCAGTAATGAGGAAGACATATCTGGTCTGGATGGGTCGGATTATCGGGATATTGCTGTGGTTAACCTGAAATGTGGTTGTATGGTCATCAAACTGATGTGGGTGCATTTCAGAGCTCCTGTGATGATATCCTGAACTTCCCCGTGTGTCCATTGATGGTACGTGAACTTTGTACTCTGTATGGCCCCAGTTACGGGTACCGGTGTCTCATCTGCCTCCAGAGCTGGTGAGTGTGATTTACACAATAATTACCTGTCACTCTTGTTCCCCACTCAACACATCCATGGACCCACAGAACGTTTACAGAACAGAAACAGGCTCTTCTAGTTTGTGCTGAACTATTATTCTGCCCAGTCCCACTGACCTGCACCCAATCCACACCCCTCCCATCATGGACCTGTCCAAATTCTTCTTAAATGTTAAAATCGACCCTGCATTCACCACCTGTGATAGTACAGATTCTATCACCAATATGTATATGTAAGAATGGTAGTGTAGGATGACTGTGATTGGCTGAGAGTGTAGCCACACCTACTGGCAGGTCTTAAAGGATTGCTCCTAGCCAGACCAGGTCATTTTGGACTGGTCGACCTACTTGTGATATGCTCCAGTCTTTTAGTTAATAAAAGCCTTGTTTGGATCAACAAGTCTTTGGTTCTTTCGACACGCACTACACTACTTCAGCTCGTTCCCCACCCCACCACTCTCTGTGTGAAGAAGTTCCCTCTAAACCTTTCCCTTTTCACCCTTAACCCACATCCTCTGATTTGTATCTCACCCACCCTCAGTGGGAAAAGCCAACCTACATTTAATCTGTCTGTCCCCTCATAATTTTAAATACCTTGCCAGAGGGGGAGAAAAAGAGAGGAGGGAGAAGAGAGGTGAGAGGGAAAGAGAGAGGGAAAGAGAGAGGGAAAGAGAGAGGGAAAGAGAGAGGGAAAGAGAGAGGGAAAGAGAGAGGGAAAGAGAGAGAGAGGGGGAAGAGAGAGAGAGAGAGGGGGAAGAGAGAGAGAGAGAGGGGGAAGAGAGAGAGAGAGAGGGGGAAGAGAGAGAGAGAGAGGGGGAAGAGAGAGAGAGAGAGGGGGAAGAGAGAGAGAGAGAGGGGGAAGAGAGAGAGAGAGAGGGGGAAGAGAGAGAGAGAGAGGGGGAAGAGAGAGAGAGAGAGGGGGAAGAGAGAGAGAGAGAGGGGGAAGAGAGAGAGAGAGGGGGAAGAGAGAGAGAGAGAGGGGGAAGAGAGAGGGAAGAGAGAGATGGGGAAAGAGAGGTGAGGGGAAAGAGAGAGGTGAGGGGAAAGAGAGAGGGGAAAGAGAGAGGGGGAAGAGAGAGGGGGGAAAGAGAGGTGAGGGGAAGAGAGAGGGAGAGAAAAAGAGGAGGGGAAGAGAGGTGAGGGGGAAAGAGAGGGGGAGAGGTGAAAGAGGGGATAGAGAGAGGGGGAAAGGGGAGAGAGAGGGAGAGAAAAGAGAGGAGGGGAGAGGTGAGAGAGGGGAGAAGGGAAAGAGAGAGGGGAGAAGGGAGAGAGGGGAGAAGGGAAAGAGAGAGGGGAGAAGGGAAAGAGAGAGGGGAGAAGGGAAAGAGAGAGGGGAGAAGGGAAAGAGAGGGGAGAAGGGAAAGAGAGGGGAGAAGGGAAAGAGAGAGGGGAGAAGGGAAAGAGAGAGGGGAGAAGGGAAAGAGAGAGGGGAGAAGGGAAAGAGAGAGGGGAGAAGGGAAAGAGAGAGGGGAGAAGGGAAAGAGAGAGGGGAGAAGGGAAAGAGAGAGGGGAGAAGGGAAAGAGAGAGGGGAGAAGGGAAAGAGAGAGGGGAGAAGGGAAAGAGAGAGAAAGTGAGAGGAAAGGAGACGTGAGGAAGGTGGAGGGGGGCGTGGATATTTCAACAGAAACCAGAGAAGCCGATATTAATGCCATAAGGTGGGAGGGGGCCCAGATGAAAGATGAGGTGTTCCTCCGATTTGTGGTCGTGCATGAGACCATGGACAGAAACGTCAGTGAGGGAATGGGACGGGGAATGGAAATTGGTGGCCCCTGGGAGATCGGCACCATCAAGGTGTTCAGTGAAGTGCCTGGTCTGAGCCCCAGCCTTTCTGATGTAAAGGAGGCCACAGGCCATGGATCTATGATCCAAGGTGCCAAAAGCTCTCGTTACGACTCCATCTTCCTGTAATTTCAGGGAATTATGTCCCAGGCCTAAACCCCAATGTTGGCATTGGGGAAAATTGACTGCTGGGGTTGATGACAGTGTGAGAGGGGGATGAATCTGAGGGTGGGTTGATTTGGGAGATAGTCTGAACTGGATGGGCCGATTGGTCACAAGGGGTGGACTGCTCCCACCAACTCTCCCTCCTGCCTTCCGCAGGATGGACGGGATGAAGGATTTGCGGCTGCTGGCCGGGGCCTGTGGCTAGCAGTTAGACGCATGGGGCTCGTCTCCTGGAGAAGAGATCGCAGCCGCACCGCGGGCATGGAATAAAAGCCAAAATGCTTCTGGACCACCTGAGTTCTCATTCACCGCGCCCTGCCGTGGGTTTCACCGCCCCCCCTCACCTCGGCTGGGGGAGCAGAGGCACTGGTCGCAAAGGCTGGCAGGACTTGCTGCCTACCTTTGGGGGTGGGGGGGACATTAACCCCTCAACACCAGCTCCCACCGCCCCACAACCCTGGTTCCCCTCCCCTGGGGAACGTTAACCTCCTCACCACCAGCTCCCACCCCACCGAACTCTGGTTGCCCTCCCCGGGAATGTTAACCCCCCTCATCACCACCAGCTCCCACATCCCCCATCCCCTGAGAACTGTTAAGCCCCTCACCACCACCACCTCCCACCCACCTATCCTTGTTTTCCCTCCCCCGGGGAATGTTAATCCCCTCACCAGCACCTCCCACCCCCCAATCCCTGGTTCCCATTCCCCAGGAAACGTTAATCCCTTCACCACCACCTCCCACCCCCCCCCAACCCTGGTTCCCCTCCTCCAAGGAATGTTAAGCCCCACACCACCAACTCCCATCCCGCCTGTTCCCCATGCCCCTGATTCCCATTCCACTGGACATGTTAACCCCCCCCACTCACCATCAGCTCCTACCCCGCACGCTCCCCATGTCCCTGGTTCCCCTTCCCTCGGGGAATGTTAACCCCCCTCACCACCACCTCCCACTGCCTGGCCTCTCCGCATGCTCCCTGGTTCCTATTACAGTTCCCTCCTGAAGCTCCCCCACTGGGGATGTCAGTAATATGAGAAACCCCTCCCTCTGTCACCACCACCCTCCGCTCACATGGCTCCATGACAGGAGGCCATTTGGCCTGTTGTCTATGCTATCCCATCCTGGCTCCATCCACCTGCTATGGTGCTTCCCCCTCTTCCCTCTCGACCTTCCCTGCACCGAAGTATTTCTGGGAGGGGGGAGGGTTTAATCACTTAGAGTGTGTGGGTGAGAGGTGGTATCTGCCGGGGGCACGGAGCACAGGGAAAAAAAGGGTTACAGAGCAACAGGACAGGAGTGGATGGGCTGGATGGCCTGTTGTGGTGCAGACAATCTCTGGCCTTCCCCCTCAAGCCCAAACTCCTGGAGTAAAAGCAACATCAGCTTTAACCCATCCCTTTAGGTGACTGTCAGTCTCCAGGTCACAACTCAGACCCTGTCTCCAAAATCATTACCCCCCCTGCCACCCCACCCCCAGGGTGGACAACCAGCACCCATTCCAGCATTGTACGGGCCTTTTGGCCCTCAATGTTGTGCTGACCTATAGAAACCTACTCAACAATCTAACCCCTCCCTCCCTACCCCATCTTCCATCCATGGGCCTGTCTAAGGGTCTTATAAATTCCCCCAATATTCCAGCCTCCACCACCACCCCTGGGAAGGCATTCCAGGCTCCCACAACTCTCTGCGTAAAAAAAACTTACCCCTAAACTTCTCTCCCTTCACTTTGTACACATGTCCTCTGGTGTTTGCCGATCCCGCTCTGGGAAACAGGCGCTGGCCGTCCACCCTGTCGATGACTCTCAGAATCTTGTCGCCCTTTATCACGTATCCTCTCATCTTTCTTCGCTCTAAAGGGAAAAGTCCCAGCTCTGCTAACCTGGCCTCATGAGACATTTTCCAATCCTGGTAAATCTCCTCTGCCCCCTCTCCACAATGTCCACATACTCCCTGTAATAAGGTGACCAGAACTGAACTTAATACTCTTGTGTGGTCTAAGATATCAGGGGTAAGTATTTTACACAGAGAGTGGCAGGGGCCTGGAATGCCTTGCCAGAGATGGTGGTAGAAGCTGGAACTTTTAACAGGCATTAGAACTCCACAACACAGAAAAACAGGCCATTCTGCCCTTCTAGTCCATGGCAACCATCATGTCCCTAGTCCCACTGATCTGCTCCTGTTCCACACCCCTCCCATCCATTTATCAATCTGATGGAAGAAAAAATAGAGAGAGGGAAGGGTTAGATTGTTGCAGAGTAGGTTTACATGGGTCAGCACAAGGGCCTGTAATGCGCTGCCCTGTCTACGTATACACACCCCCCCCCCCCACACTTCGTGTCAGAGCCCCACACAATGTATCTGTTGCTCCTGTGTATCTGTTTCTGAGGACGAAGACACTTTTTTAGGGGCAGAGACTAACCGTCCTCAGTCCTTGTATCTGGATACAGTGTTTATCCGGCAGGGCGGAGGAGACATTGCCCCCCCGCCCCCCCCACCCACCAGCGCTCACATTTGGCGTCCAGCTCCAGGATTCACTCCTCAGTCATTAGCTGGCATAGCCCAAACACCACAGGTCAGTTACCAGAGTCACAGCGGACCTGGAGAACCCCCTCCTCCCCTCCCCACGGACAGGCTTCCAGGTATCCCCCTGAGCTCAGTTTTGTAAACTGCTCGCTGAGCCCGCGGCTAGTTCACCCCAAGGGCCACTAGTGAGGTGGGCATGACGGAGAAGGGCGAATCCTGGGTGTCGCTCTGTGTCAGGGTGTTCACTATCTGTTTGAGGGTGTCTGTGTGAGTGAGTGTGAGACTGTCTGAGTGAATGTGAGACTGTGTGAATGTATGTGTGTGTGAGACTGTATGTGAGTGAGTGTGAAACTGTGTGTGTGAATGTGACTGTATGTGTGTGTGAGTGTGAGTCTGTGTGAGTTCATGTGAGACTGTGTGAGTGAGCGTGAGACTGTGCGTGTGTGTGGCCATGTCTGTGTGAGTGAGTGTGAGACTGTGTGTGAGTGTGTGTGAGACTGTGTGTGTGTCTTTATGTGTAAGTGTGAGACTGCATGTGTGAGTGAGTGTGAGACTGTGTGTGAATGAGTGTGTGTGAGTGAGTGTGAGACTGTGTGTGAATGAGTCTGTGTGTGTGAGTGAGTGTGAGACTGTGTGTAAATATGACTATTTGTGTGAGTGAGTGTGAGACTGTGTGTGTAAATGAGACTGTGTGTGAGTGTGAGTCTGTATGTGAGTGAGTGACTGAAAATGTGTGTGAATGTGACTCTGTGTGTGAGTGAATGTGAGACTGTGTATGAATGTGACTGTCTGTGAGTGAGTGTGAGACTGTGTGCATGAATGTGACAGTATGCGTGTGTGAGACAGTGTGTGTGAAACTGTGTGTGAATGTGACTCTGTGTGTGAGTGAGACTGTGTGTGAGTGAGTGTGAGCCCATGTGTGTAAATGTGACTATGTGTGTGTGAGACTGTGTGTGAGTGAATGTGACTGTGTGTGAATGAGAGTGAGACTGTGTGTGTGAATGTGACTCTGTGTGTCTGAGTGTGACTGTGTGTGTGAGTAAGTGTGAAACTGTGTGTGAGTGAGTGAGACAGTGTGTGTGAGTGAGTGTGAGACAGTGTGTGTGACAATGTGACTATATGTGTGAGTGAGTGTGAGACTGTGTGTGAGTGTGAAACTATGTGTGTGAATGTGACATTATGTGTGTGTTAGTGAGTGTGAGACAGTGTGTGTGAGTGGGTGTGAGACTGAGTGTGAGACTGTGTGTGTGAGAATGTGACTGTATGAGTGTGTGAGTGAGTGAGACTAGGTGTGTGAATGTGACTCTGTGTGTGAGTGAGACTGTGTGTGAGTGAGACTGTGTGTGAGTGAGTGTGAGACAGTGTGTGTGACAATGTGACTGTATATGTGTGAGTGAGTGTGAGACTGTGTGTGAGTGTGAAACTATGTGTGTGAATGTGACATGTGTGTGTTAGTGAGTGTGAGACAGTGTGTGTGAGTGGGTGTGAGACTGTGTGTGTGAGAATGTGACTCTGTGTGTGAGTGAGACTGTGTGTGAGTGAGTGTGAGCCCATGTGTGTAAATGTGAATATGTGTGTGTGAGACTGTGTGTGAGTGAATGTGACTGTGTGTGAATGAGAGTGAGACTGTGTGTGTGAATGTGACTCTGTGTGTCTGAGTGTGACTGTGTGTGTGAGTAAGTGTGAAACTGTGTGGGAGTGAGTGAGACAGTGTGTGTGAGTGAGTGTGAGACAGTGTGTGTTACAATGTGACTATATGTGTGAGAGTGAGTGTGAGACTGTGAGTGTGAAACTATGTGTGTGAATGTGACATTATGTGTGTGTTAGTGAGTGTGAGACAGTGTGTGAGTGAGTGTGACACTGTGCGAATGTGACTGTATATGTGTGAGAGTGAGTGTGAGACAGTGTGAGTGTGGGACTGTGTGTGTGAATGTAAGTATGTGTGTGTTAGTGAGTGTGAGACTGTGTGTGTAAATGTGAATGTGACTATGTGTGTGAGTGTGAGACTGTGTGTGAATGTGACTCTATATGTGTGTGACTGTGTGCGAGAGACTGTTTGTGTGTGAATGTGACTGTATGTGTGTGAGTGAGACTGTGTGTGAATGTGACTGTGTGAGTGAGTGTGAGACTGTATGAGTGACTGACTGTATTGTGTGTGAGTGAGTGTGAAACAGTGTGTGTGAATGTGACAATGTGTGTGTGAGACTGTGTGTGAATTTGACTGCATGTGTGTGAGTGAATGTGAGACTGTGAGAGTGAGACTGCATGTGTGAATGTGACTGTATGTGTGTGTGAGTGTGGAGATTGTGTGAGTGAGTGTGAAACAGTTGGCGTGAATGTGACTGTATGTGTATGAGACTGTGTGAGAGAATGTGACTGTATGAGTGTGTGAATGAGAGACTCTGTGTGTGAGTGTGTGAGACTGTGTGTGTAAATGTGACTGTGTGTGCGACTGTGTGTATGTGAATGTGACTATGTGTGCGTGAGTGTGAGACTGTGTGTGTCTGAATGTGACTGTATGTGAGTGTGTGACTGCGTGTGTGAATGTGACTGTGCGTGAGCGTGGAGATTGTGTGAGTGAGTATGAGGCAGTTTGTGTGAATGTGACTATGTGTGTGTGAGACTGTGTGTAATAGAATGTGACTATGAGTGTGTGAGTGAATGTGAGACTGTGTGTGAGTGCGAGACTATGTGTGAGTGAGCGTGAGACAGTGTGTGTGACAATGTGACTATATGTGTGAGTGAGTGTGAGACTGTGTGTGAGTGTGAAACTATGTGTGTGAATGTGACATTATGTGTGTGTTAGTGAGTGTGAGACAGTGTGTGTGAGTGGGTGTGAGACTGAGTGTGAGACTGTGTGTGTGAGAATGTGACTGTATGAGTGTGTGAGTGAGTGAGACTAGGTGTGTGAATGTGACTCTGTGTGTGAGTGAGACTGTGTGTGAGTGAGACTGTGTGTGAGTGAGTGTGAGACAGTGTGTGTGACAATGTGACTGTATATGTGTGAGTGAGTGTGAGACTGTGTGTGAGTGTGAAACTATGTGTGTGAATGTGACATGTGTGTGTTAGTGAGTGTGAGACAGTGTGTGTGAGTGGGTGTGAGACTGTGTGTGTGAGAATGTGACTCTGTGTGTGAGTGAGACTGTGTGTGAGTGAGTGTGAGCCCATGTGTGTAAATGTGAATATGTGTGTGTGAGACTGTGTGTGAGTGAATGTGACTGTGTGTGAATGAGAGTGAGACTGTGTGTGTGAATGTGACTCTGTGTGTCTGAGTGTGACTGTGTGTGTGAGTAAGTGTGAAACTGTGTGGGAGTGAGTGAGACAGTGTGTGTGAGTGAGTGTGAGACAGTGTGTGTTACAATGTGACTATATGTGTGAGAGTGAGTGTGAGACTGTGAGTGTGAAACTATGTGTGTGAATGTGACATTATGTGTGTGTTAGTGAGTGTGAGACAGTGTGTGAGTGAGTGTGACACTGTGCGAATGTGACTGTATATGTGTGAGAGTGAGTGTGAGACAGTGTGAGTGTGGGACTGTGTGTGTGAATGTAAGTATGCATGTGTTAGTGAGTGTGAGACTGTGTGTGTAAATGTGAATGTGACTATGTGTGTGAGTGTGAGACTGTGTGTGAATGTGACTCTATATGTGTGTGACTGTGTGCGAGAGACTGTTTGTGTGTGAATGTGACTGTATGTGTGTGAGTGAGACTGTGTGTGAATGTGACTGTGTGAGTGAGTGTGAGACTGTATGAGTGACTGACTGTATTGTGTGTGAGTGAGTGTGAAACAGTGTGTGTGAATGTGACAATGTGTGTGTGAGACTGTGTGTGAGAGACTGTTTGTGTGTGAATGTGACTGTATGTGTGTGAGTGAGACTGTTTGTGAATGTGACTGTATGTGAATGTGAGACTGTGTGTGTATGAGACTGTGAGTGAGTGTGAGACTGTATGAGTGTGACTGACTGTATTGTGTGTGAGTGAGTGGAAACAGTGTGTGTGAATGTGACAATGTGTGTGTGAGACTGTGTGTGAATGTGACTGCATGTGTGTGAGTGAATGTGAGACTGTGAGAGTGAGACTGCATGTGTGAATGTGACTGTATGTGTGTGTGAGTGTGGAGATTGTGTGAGTGAGTGTGAAACAGTTGGCGTGAATGTGACTGTATGTGTATGAGACTGTGTGAGAGAATGTGACTGTATGAGTGTGTGAATGAGAGACTCTGTGTGTGAGTGTGTGAGACTGTGTGTGTAAATGTGACTGTGTGTGCGACTGTGTGTATGTGAATGTGACTATGTGTGCGTGAGTGTGAGACTGTGTGTGTCTGAATGTGACTGTATGTGAGTGTGTGACTGCGTGTGTGAATGTGACTGTGCGTGAGCGTGGAGATTGTGTGAGTGAGTATGAGGCAGTTTGTGTGAATGTGACTATGTGTGTGTGAGACTGTGTGTAATAGAATGTGACTATGAGTGTGTGAGTGAATGTGAGACTGTGTGTGAGTGCGAGACTGTGTGTGAGTGAGCATGAGATTGTGAGTGTGAATGTGACTGTATGTGTGTGACTGTGAGACTGTGTGAGTGAGTGTGAGACTGTCAATGTGACTGTATGCGTGTGTGAGTCTGTGTGTGAGTGAGTGTGAGACTGTGTCTGAATGTGACAGTATGTGTGTGTGAGACTGTGTTAAAATGTGAATTATGAGTGTTTGAGTGAGTGTGAGACTGTGCGTGTGTGTGGCCATGTCTGTGTGAGTGAGTGTGAGACTGTGTGTGAGTGAATGTGAGACTGTGTGAGACAGTGTGAGTGAGTGTGAGATGGTGTGTGAATGTGACTATTTGTGTGAGTGAGACTGTGTGTGAGTGAGACTGTGTGTGAGTGAGTGTGAGACAGTGTGTGTGACAATGTGACTGTATATGTGTGAGTGAGTGTGAGACTGTGTGTGAGTGTGAAACTATGTGTGTGAATGTGACATGTGTGTGTTAGTGAGTGTGAGACAGTGTGTGTGAGTGGGTGTGAGACTGTGTGTGTGAGAATGTGACTCTGTGTGTGAGTGAGACTGTGTGTGAGTGAGTGTGAGCCCATGTGTGTAAATGTGAATATGTGTGTGTGAGACTGTGTGTGAGTGAATGTGACTGTGTGTGAATGAGAGTGAGACTGTGTGTGTGAATGTGACTCTGTGTGTCTGAGTGTGACTGTGTGTGTGAGTAAGTGTGAAACTGTGTGGGAGTGAGTGAGACAGTGTGTGTGAGTGAGTGTGAGACAGTGTGTGTTACAATGTGACTATATGTGTGAGAGTGAGTGTGAGACTGTGAGTGTGAAACTATGTGTGTGAATGTGACATTATGTGTGTGTTAGTGAGTGTGAGACAGTGTGTGAGTGAGTGTGACACTGTGCGAATGTGACTGTATATGTGTGAGAGTGAGTGTGAGACAGTGTGAGTGTGGGACTGTGTGTGTGAATGTAAGTATGCATGTGTTAGTGAGTGTGAGACTGTGTGTGTAAATGTGAATGTGACTATGTGTGTGAGTGTGAGACTGTGTGTGAATGTGACTCTATATGTGTGTGACTGTGTGCGAGAGACTGTTTGTGTGTGAATGTGACTATGTGTGTGAGTGAGACTGTGTGTGAATGTGACTGTGTGAGTGAGTGTGAGACTGTATGAGTGACTGACTGTATTGTGTGTGAGTGAGTGTGAAACAGTGTGTGTGAATGTGACAATGTGTGTGTGAGACTGTGTGTGAGAGACTGTTTGTGTGTGAATGTGACTGTATGTGTGTGAGTGAGACTGTTTGTGAATGTGACTGTATGTGAATGTGAGACTGTGTGTGTATGAGACTGTGAGTGAGTGTGAGACTGTATGAGTGTGACTGACTGTATTGTGTGTGAGTGAGTGGAAACAGTGTGTGTGAATGTGACAATGTGTGTGTGAGACTGTGTGTGAATGTGACTGCATGTGTGTGAGTGAATGTGAGACTGTGAGAGTGAGACTGCATGTGTGAATGTGACTGTATGTGTGTGTGAGTGTGGAGATTGTGTGAGTGAGTGTGAAACAGTTGGCGTGAATGTGACTGTATGTGTATGAGACTGTGTGAGAGAATGTGACTGTATGAGTGTGTGAATGAGAGACTCTGTGTGTGAGTGTGTGAGACTGTGTGTGTAAATGTGACTGTGTGTGCGACTGTGTGTATGTGAATGTGACTATGTGTGCGTGAGTGTGAGACTGTGTGTGTCTGAATGTGACTGTATGTGAGTGTGTGACTGCGTGTGTGAATGTGACTGTGCGTGAGCGTGGAGATTGTGTGAGTGAGTATGAGGCAGTTTGTGTGAATGTGACTATGTGTGTGTGAGACTGTGTGTAATAGAATGTGACTATGAGTGTGTGAGTGAATGTGAGACTGTGTGTGAGTGCGAGACTGTGTGTGAGTGAGCATGAGATTGTGAGTGTGAATGTGACTGTATGTGTGTGACTGTGAGACTGTGTGAGTGAGTGTGAGACTGTCAATGTGACTGTATGCGTGTGTGAGTCTGTGTGTGAGTGAGTGTGAGACTGTGTCTGAATGTGACAGTATGTGTGTGTGAGACTGTGTTAAAATGTGAATTATGAGTGTTTGAGTGAGTGTGAGACTGTGCGTGTGTGTGGCCATGTCTGTGTGAGTGAGTGTGAGACTGTGTGTGAGTGAATGTGAGACTGTGTGAGACAGTGTGAGTGAGTGTGAGATGGTGTGTGAATGTGACTATTTGTGTGAGTGAGTGTGAGAATGTGTGTGACTTTATGTGTAAGTGTGAGACTGCATGTGTGAGTGAGTGTGAGACTGTGTGTGCGAATGAGTGTGTGAGTGAGTGTGAGACTGTGTGAATGAGTTTGTGTGTGTGAGTGAGTGTGAGACTGTGTGAGTATATATGACTATTTGTGTGAGTGAGTGTGAGACTGTGTGTGTAAATGAGACTGTGTGTGAGTGTGAGTCTGTATGTGTGTGAGTGACTGAAAATGTGTGTGAATGTGACTCTGTGTGTGAGTGAATGTGAGACTGTGTGAATGTATGTGTGTGTGAGACTGTGTGGGAGTGAGTGTGAAACTGTGTGTGTGAATGTGACTATGTGAGTGTGAGACTGTGTGAGTGAATGTGAGACTGTGTGAGTGAGTGTGAGACTGTGTGCATGAATGTGACTGTGCATGAATGTGACTGTGCATGAATGTGACAGTATGCGTGTGTGAGACAGTGTGTGTGAGACTGTGTGTGAATGTGACTCTGTGTGTGAGTGAGACTGTGTGTGAGTGAGTGTGAGCCCATGTGTGTAAATGTGACTGTGTGTGTGAGACTGTGTGTGAGTGAATGTGACTGTGTGTGAATGAGAGTGAGACTGTGTGTGTGAATGTGACTCTGTGTCTGAGTGTGACTGTGTGTGAGTAAGTGTGAAACTGTGTGAGAGAGTGAGACAGTGTGTGTGAGTGGGTGAGACTAGGTGTGTGAATGTGACTCTGTGTGTGAGTGAGACTGTGTGTGTGTGAGTGTGAGACTGTGTGTGTAAATGTGACTGTATGTGTGTGTGAGACTGTGTGTGAGTGAATGTGACTGTGTGTGAATTAGAGTGAGACTGTGTGTGTGAATGTGACTCTGTGTGTCTGAGTGTGACTGTGTGAGTGAGTAAGTGTGAAACTGTGTGTGAGTGAGTGAGACTGTGTGTGAGTCAGTGTGAGACAATGTGACTGTATATGTGTGAGTGAGTGTGAGACTGCATGTGAGTGTGAAACTATGTGTGTGAATGTGACATTGTGTGTGTGTTAGTGAGTGTGAGACAGTGGGTGTGAGTGGGTGTGAGACTGAGTGTGAGACTGTGTATGTGAATGTGACTGCATGAGTGTGTGAGTGAGTGAGACTTGGTGTATGAATGTGACTCTGTGTGTGAGTGAGACTGTGTGTGAGTGAGTGTGAGCCCGTGTGTGTAAATGTGACTGTGTGTGTGAGACTGTGTGTGAGTGAATGTGACTGTGTGTGAATGAGAGTGAGACTGTGTGTGTGAATGTGACTCTGTGTGTCTGAGTGTGACTGTGTGTGTGAGTAAGTGTGAAACTTTGTGTGAGTGAGTGAGACAGTGTGTTTGAGTGAGCGTGAGACAGTGTGTGTGACAATGTGACTGTATATGTGTGAGTGAGTGTGAGACTGTGTGTGAGTGTGAAACTATGTGTGTGAATGTGACATGTGTGTGTTAGTGAGTGTGAGACGGTGTGTGTGAGTGGGTGTGAGACTGAGTGTGAGACTGTGTGTGTGAGAATGTGATTGTATGAGTGTGTGAGTGAGTGAGACTAGGTGTGTGAATGTGGATCTGTGTGTGAGTGAGACTGTGTGTGAGTGAATGTGACTGTGTGTGAATGAGAGTGAGACTGTGTGTGTGAATGTGACTCTGTGTGTCTGAGTGTGACTGTGTGTGTGAGTAAGTGTGAAACTGAGTGAGTGAGACAGTGTGTGTGAGTGAGTGTGAGACAGTGTGTGTGACAATGTGACTGTATATGTGTGAGAGTGAGTGTGAGACTGTGTGTGAGTGTGAAACTATGTGTGTGAATGTGACATTATGTGTGTGTTAGTGAGTGTGAGACAGTGTGTGAGAATGTGACTGTGAGTGAGTGTGAGACTGTGTGTGAGTGTGACTGTATGTGTGTGAGTGAGTGTGACACTGTGCGAATGTGACTATATGTGTGAGAGTGAGTGTGAGACAGTGTGAGTGTGGGACTGTATGTGCGAATGTAAGAGTATGCATGTGTTAGTGAGTGTGAGACTGTGTGTGTAAATGTGAATGTGACTATGTGTGTGAGTGTGACTGTGTGTGAATGTGACTCTATATGTGTGTGACTGTGTGCGAGAGACTGTTTGTGTGTGAATGTGACTGTATGTGTGTGAGTGAGACTGTGTGTGAATGTGACTGTATATGAGTGTGAGACTGTGTGTGAATGAGACTGTGTGAGTGAGTGTGAGACTGTATGAGTGTGACTGACTGTATTGTGTGTGAGTGAGTGTGAAACGGTGTGTGTGAATGTGACAATGTGTGTGTGAGACTGTGTGTGAATGTGACTGCATGTATGTGAGTGAATGTGAGACTGTGTGAGTGAGACTGCATGTGTGAATGTGACTGTATGTGTGTGTGAGTGTGGAGATTGTGTGAGTGTGAAACAGTTGGTGTGAATGTGACTGTATGTGTATAAGACTGTGTGAGAGAATGTGACTGTATGAGTGTGTGAATGAGAGACTCTGTGTGAGTGTGTGAGACTGTGTGTGTAAATGTGACTGTGTGTGCGACTGTGTGTGTGTGAATGTGACTATGTGTGCGTGAGTGTGAGACTGTGTGTGTCTGAATGTGACTGT
This sequence comes from Narcine bancroftii, assembly GCF_036971445.1. Lineage (NCBI taxonomy): Eukaryota > Metazoa > Chordata > Chondrichthyes > Torpediniformes > Narcinidae > Narcine > Narcine bancroftii. The sequence continues at coordinate 75,181,312 of NC_091476.1, forward strand.
ATGTGAGTGTGTGACTGCGTGTGTGAATGTGACTGTGCGTGAGCATGGAGATTGTGTGAGTGAGTATGAGGCAGTTTGTGTGAATGTGACTATGTGTGTGTGAGACTGTGTGTAATAGAATGTGACTATGAGTGTGTGAGTGAATGTGAGACTGTGTGTGAGTGCGAGACTATGTGTGAGTGAGCGTGAGATGGTGAGTGTGAATGTGACTGTTTGTGTGTGACTGTGAGACTGTGTGAGTGAGTGTGAGACTGTGTGTCAATGTGACTGTATGCGTGTGTGAGTCTGTGAGTGAGTGTGAGACTGTGTCTGTGAATGTGACAGTATGTGTGTGTGAGACTGTGTTAAAATGTGAATTATGAGTGTTTGAGTGAGTGTGAGACTGTGCGTGTGTGTGGCCATGTCTGTGTGAGTGAGTGTGAGACTGTGTGTGAGTGAATGTGAGACTGTGAGACAGTGTGAGTGAGTGTGAGACGGTGTGTGAATGTGACTATTTGTGTGAGTGAGTTTGAGACTGTGTGTGTAAATGAAACTGTGTGTGAGTCTGTATGTGTGTGAATGTGACTCTGTGTGAGTGAATGTGAGACTGTGTATGAATGTGACTGTCTGTGAGTGTGTGTGAGACTGTGTGGGAGTGAGTGTGAAACTGTGTGTGAATGTGACTATGTGAGTGTGAGACGGTGTGTGAATGTGACTATTTGTGTGAGTGAGTTTGAGACTGTGTGTGACTTTATGTGTAAGTGTGAGACTGCATGTGTGAGTGAGTGTGAGACTGTGTGAATGAGTCTGTGTGAGTGAGTGTGAGACTGTGTGTGAATGAGTCTGTGTGTGTGAGTGAGTGTGAGACTGTGTGTAAATTTGACTATTTGTGTGAGTGAGTGTGAGACTGTGTGTGTAAATGAAACTGTGTGTGAGTCTGTATGTGTGTGAATGTGACTCTGTGTGAGTGAATGTGAGACTGTGTATGAATGTGACTGTCTGTGAGTGTGTGTGAGACTGTGTGGGAGTGAGTGTGAAACTGTGTGTGAATGTGACTATGTGAGTGTGAGACTGTGTGTGAATGTGACTATGTGAGTGTGAGACTGTGAGTGAATGTGAGACTGTGTGAGTGAATGTGAGACTGTGTGAGTGAATGTGAGACTGTGTGAGTCTGTGTGCATTGATGTGACAGTATGCGTGTGTGAGACAGTGTGTGTGAGGCTGTGTGTGAATGTGACTCTGTGTGTGAGTGAGACTGTGTGTGAGTGAGTTTGAGCCCATGTGTGTAAATGTGACTATGTGTGTGTGAGACTGTGTGTGAGTGAATGTGACTGTGTGTGAATGAGAGTGAGACTGTGTGTGTGAATGTGACTCTGTGTCTGAGTGTGACTGTGTGTGTGAGTAAGTGTGAAACTGTGTGAGTGAGTGAGACAGTGTGTGTGAGTGAGTGTGAGACAGTGTGTGTGACAATGTGACTGTATATGTGTGAGAGTGTGTGTGAGACTGTGTGTGAGTGTGAAACTATGTGTGTGAATGTGACATGTGTGTGTTAGTGAGTGTGAGACAGTGTGTTTGAGTGGGTGTGAGACTGAGTGTGAGACTGTGTGTGTGAGAATGTGACTGTATGAGTGTGTGAGTGAGTGAGACTAGGTGTGTGAATGTGACTCTGTGTGTGAGTGAGACTGTGTGTGAGTGATTGTGAGCCCGTGTGTGTAAATGTGACTATGTGTGTGTGAGACTGTGTGTGAGTGAATGTGACTGTGTGTGAATGAGAGTGAGACTGTGTGTGTGAATGTGACTCTGTGTGTCTGAGTGTGACTGTGTGTGTGAGTAAGTGTGAAACTGTGTGAGTGAGTGAGACAGTGTGTGACAATGTGACTGTATATGTGTGAGAGTGAGTGTGAGACTGTGTGTGAGTGTGAAACTATGTGTGTGAATGTGACATTATGTGTGTGTTAGTGAGTGTGAGACAGTGTGTGAGAATGTGACTGTGAGTGAGTGTGAGACTGTGTGTGAGTGTGACTGTATGTGTGTGAGTGAGTGTGACACTGTGCGAATGTGACTGTATATGTGTGAGAGTGAGTGTGAGACAGTGTGAGTGTGGGACTGTATGTGCGAACGTAAGAGTATGCATGTGTTAGTGAGTGTGAGACTGTGTGTGTAAATGTGAATGTGACTATGTGTGTGAGTGTGAGACTGTGTGTGAATGTGACTCTATATGTGTGTGACTGTGTGCGAGAGACTGTTTGTGTGTGAATGTGACTGTATGTGTGTGAGTGAGACTGTGTGTGAATGTGACTGTATGTGAGTGTGAGACTGTGTGAATGAGACTGTGTGAGTGAGTGTGAGAATGTATGAGTGTGACTGACTGTATTGTGTGTGAGTGAGTGTGAAACAGTGTGTGTGAATGTGACAATGTGTGTGTGAGACTGTGTGTGAATGTGACTGCATGTATGTGAGTGAATGTGAGACTGTGAGAGTGAGACTGCATGTGTGAATGTGACTGTATGTGTGTGTGAGTGTGGAGATTGTGTGAGTGAGTGTGAAACAGTTGGCGTGAATGTGACTGTATGTGTATAAGACTGTGTGAGAGAATGTGACTGTATGAGTGTGTGAATGAGAGACTCTGTGTGTGAGTGTGTGAGACTGTGTGTGTAAATGTGACTGTGTGTGCGACTGTGTGTATGTGAATGTGACTATGTGTGCGTGAGTGTGAGACTGTGTGTGTCTGAATGTGACTGTATGTGAGTGTGTGACTGCGTGTGTGAATGTGACTGTGCGTGAGCGTGGAGATTGTGTGAGTGAGTATGAGGCAGTTTGTGTGAATGTGACTATGTGTGTGTGAGAATGTGTGTAATAGAATGTGACTATGAGTGTGTGAGTGAATGTGAGACTGTGTGAGTGCGAGACTATGTGTGAGTGAGCGTGAGATGGTGAGTGTGAATGTGACTGTATGTGTGTGACTGTGAGACTGTGTGAGTGAGTGTGAGACTGTGTGTGAATGTGACTATTTGTGTGAGTGAGTGTGAGACTGTGTGTGTAAATGAGACTGTGTGGGAGTCTGTATGTGTGTGAGTGACTGAAAATGTGTGTGAATGTGACTCTGTGTGAGTGAATGTGAGACTGTGCGTGTGTGTGGCCATGTCTGTGTGAGTGAGTGTGATACTGTGTGTGAGTGAATGTGAGACTGTGTGAATGTATGTGTGTGTGAGACTGTGTGGGAGTGAGTGTGAAACTGTGTGTGAATGTGACTATGTGAGTGTGAGACTGTGTGAGTTAATGTGAGACTGTGTGAGTGAATGTGAGACTGTGTGAGTGAATGTGAGACTGTGTGAGTGAATGTGAGACTGTGTGAGTGAATGTGAGACTGTGTGAGTGAGTGTGAGACTGTGTGCATGAATGTGACTGTGCATGAATGTGACAGTATGCGTGTGTGAGACAGTGTGTGTGAAACTGTGTGTGAATGTGACTCTGTGTGTGAGTGAGACTGTGTGTGAGTGAGTGTGAGCCCATGTGTGTAAATGTGACTATGTGTGTGTGAGACTGTGTGTGAGTGAATGTGACTGTGTGTGAATGAGAGTGAGACTGTGTGTGTGAATGTGACTCTGTGTCTGAGTGTGACTGTGTGTGTGAGTAAGTGTGAAACTGTGTGAATGAGTGAGACAGTGTGTGTGAGTGAGTGTGAGACAGTGTGTGTGACAATGTGACTGTATATGTGTGAGAGTGAGTGTGAGACTGTGAAACTGTGTGTGAATGTGACAGTATGGGTGTGTTAGTGAGTGTGAGACAGTGTGTGTGAGTGGGTGAGACTAGGTGTGTGAATGTGACTCTGTGTGTGAGTGAGACTGTGTGTGAGTGAGTGTGAGACCGTGTGTGTAAATGTGACTGTATGTGTGTGTGAGACTGTGTGTGAATGAGAGTGAGACTGTGTGTGTGAATGTGACTCTGTGTGTCTGAGTGTGACTGTGTGTGTGAGTAAGTGTGAAACTGTGTGTGAGTGAGTGAGACAGTGTGTGTGAGTGAGTGTGAGACTGTGTGTGTGACAATGTGACTGTATATGTGTGTGTGAGTGTGAGACTGTGTGTGAGTGTGAAACTATGTGTGTGAATGTGACATTATGTGTATGTTAGTGAGTGTGAGACAGTGTGTGTGAGTGGGTGTGAGACTGTGTGTGTGAGAATGTGACTGTATGAGTGTGTGAGTGAGTGAGACTAGGTGTGTGAATGTGACTCTGTGTGTGAGTGAGACTGTGTGTGAGTGAGTGTGAGCCCGTGTGTGTAAATGTGACTGTGTGTGTGAGACTGTGTGTGAATGAGAGTGAGACTGTGTGTGTGAATGTGACTTTGTGTGTCTGAGTGTGACTGTGTGTGTGAGTAAGTGTGAAACTGTGTGGGAGTGAGTGAGACAGTGTGTGTGAGTGAGTGTGAGACAGTGTGTGTGACAATGTGACTGTATATGTGTGAGAGTGTGAAACTATGTGTGTGAATGTGACGTTATGTGTGTGTTAGTGAGTGTGAGACAGTGTGTGTGAGAATGTGACTGTGAGTGAGTGTGAGACTGTGTGTGAGAGTGTGACTGTATGTGTGTGAGTGAGTGTGACACTGTGCGAATGTGACTGTATGTGTGAGAGTGAGTGTGAGACAGTGTGAGTGTGGGACTGTGTGTGTGAATGTAAGAGTATGCGTGTGTTAGTGAGTATGAGACTGTGTGTGTAAATGTGAATGTGACTATGTGTGTGAGTGTGAGACTGTGTGTGAATGTGACTCTATATGTGTGTGAGTGTGTGACTGTGTGTGAGAGACTGTTTGTGTGTGAATGTGACTGTATGTGTGTGAGTGAGACTGTTTGTGAATGTGACTGTATGTGAATGTGAGACTGTGTGTGAATGAGACTGTGAGTGAGTGTGAGACTGTATGAGTGTGACTGACTGTATTGTGTGTGAGTGAGTGGAAACAGTGTGTGTGAATGTGACAATGTGTGTGTGAGACTGTGTGTGAATGTGACTGCATGTGTGTGAGTGAATGTGAGACTGTGAGAGTGAGACTGCATGTGTGAATGTGACTGTATGTGTGTGTGAGTGTGGAGATTGTGTGAGTGAGTGTGAAACAGTTGGCGTGAATGTGACTGTATATGTGTGAGAGTGAGACTGTGTGTGTGAATGTGACAGTATGCATGTGTTAGTGAGTGTGTGTGAAACTGTGTGAGTGTGAGACTGTGTGTGAGAATGTGAGTGTATGAGTGTGTGAGTGTGAGACTATGTGTGTGAATGTGACTATGTGTGTGAGTGAGCATGAGACTGTGTGTGAATGTGACTGTGTGAGTAAATGTGAAATTGTGTGTGAGTGAGTGTGAGACTGTATGTGTGTGAGCAAATGTGAAATTGTGTGTGAGTGAGTGTGAGACTGTATGTGTGTGAGACTGTATTGTGTGTGAGTGAGTGTGAGACAGTGTAAGTGCATGTGAGATGGTGTGTTTGTGAATGTGACAATGTGTGTGTGTGAATGTGACTGCATGTGTGTGAGTGAATTTGAGACTGTGTGAGACTGCATGTGTGAATGTGACTATGTGTATGTGAGTGTGGAGATTGTGTGAGTGAGTGTGAGACAGTTTGCATGAATGTGACTGTATGTGTGAGACCGTGTGTGTGTAAATGTGACTGTGTGTGAGACTGTGTGCGTGTGAATGTGACTATGTGTGCATGAGTGAATGTGAGACTGTGTGTGAGCGAGTGTGAGACTCTGTGTGTGAGTGAGCATGAGATGGTGTGTGTGTGACTGTGAGTGAGTGTGAGACTGTGTATCATTGTGACTGTTTGTGAGTGAGTGTAAGACTGTGAGTGTGAAAGTGTGACTGTGTGAGTGAGAGTGAGACTGTGTGAATGTGACTGTATGTGTGTGAGTGTGAGACTGTGTGAGAATGCGACTGTATCTGTGTGTGAGACTGTGTTTGAGTTTGATACTGTGTGTGAAAGTGACTGTATTGAATGTGAGACAGTGTTTGTGAGTGAGTGTGTGTGAGACTGTGTGAATGTGACTGTATGCATGTCTGAGTGAGACTCTGTGTGTGAATGAGTCTGTGTGTGTGTGAGCGTGAGACTGTGTGTGAATGTGACTGTATTTGTGTGTGTGAGTAAGTGAGTCTGTGATTGAGAGTATGTGCATGTGAAAGTGACTATGTGTGTGTGAGACTGTGTGTGTGAAAGTGACTGTATGTGTGTATGAGTGAGTGTGAGACAGTGTGTATGAAAGTGACTACTGAATGTAAGACAGTGTTTGTGAGTGTGAGACTGTGTGAATGCAACTGTGTGTGAGTGTGAGACTGTGTGTGTGAATGTGTGCGTGTGAGACTGTGTGAATGAGAGTGAGACTATGTGTGAGAATGTGACTGTATGTGGGTATGAGTGTGAGACTGTCTGTGAGTGAGTGTGAGACTGTGTGAATGTGACTGTATGTGTGTGAGTGAGTGTGAGACTGTATATGTGACTGTATGTGTGTATGAGACTGTGTGTGTGAAAATGTGACTGTATGAGTGTGTGAGTGATTGTGAGACTGTGTGTGACAATGTGACTGTATATGTGTGAGAGTGGGTGTGAGACTGAGTGTGAGACTGTGTGAGAATGTGACTGTATCAGTGTGTGAGTGAGTATGAGACTATGTATGAGAATGTGACTGTATGTGTGTGAGTGAGACTGTGTGTGTGCAAATGTGACTATATGTGTGAGAGTGAGTGAGCATGTGACTGTGTGCAAGAGACTGTGTGTGAATGTGACTGTATGTGTGTATGTGAGTGTGAGACTGAGTGAATGTGACTGTATATGTGTGTGTGAGTAAATGAGTGTGAGTCTTTGTTTGAGAGTGTGTGCGTGTGAAAGTGACTGTATGTGTGTGTGAGACTGTGTGTGTGAAAGTGACTGTATGTGTGTATGAGTGAATGTGAGACAGTTTGTATGAAAGTGACTACTGAATGTGAGACAGTGTTTGTGAGTGTGAGACTGTGTGTGAATGCAACTGTGTGTGAGTGTGAGACTGTGTGTGAGACTGTGTGAATGAGTGAGACTGTGTGAGAATGTGACTATGTGTGTGTGAGTGTGAGACTGTGTGAGTGAGTGAGACAGTGTGTGTGAGTGAGTGTGAGACTGTGTGTGAAAATGTGACTGAGTGTGTGAGTGAGACTATGTGTGAATGTGACTATGTGTGTGAGTGAGTGTGAGACTGTGTGTGTGACAATGTGACTGTATATGTGTGAGAGTGGGTGTGAGACTGTGTGTGAGTATGTGACTGTATGAGTGAGTATGAGACTATGTGTGTGAATGTGATTGTATGTGTGTGAGACTGTGTGCATGCGAATGTGACTGTATATGTGTGAGTGAGTGAGCGTGTGACTGTGTGCAAGAGACTGTGTGTGAATGTGACTGTATGTGTGTATGTGAGTGTGAGACTGAGTGAATGTGACTGTATGCATGTGTAAGTGTGTGAGTGAGTGTTAGACTGTGTGTGAATGTGATGTTTTGTGTGAGTGTGAGTCTGTGTGTGAAAATGACTGTATGTGTGTATGAGTGAGTGAGACTGTGTGTAAATGGAACTGTATGTGTGTGAGTGTGAGACTGTGTGTGTGATTTTGACTGTATGTGTTTGTGAGTGAGAGACTGAGTCTGTGAATGTGACTGTGTGTGAGTGTGATACTGTGTGTGTGAATGTGACTGTATATGTGAGTGAGTGTGTGACTGTGCAAGAGACTGTGTGAATGTGACAGTATGTGTGTAACTGAGTGAGACTGTGTGTGTGAATGTGACTGAATGTGAATGTGAGACTGTGTGTGTGATTGAGACTGTGTGTGAGTGAGTGTGAGACTGTGTGTGAGTGAGTGTGAGACTGTGTGTGAGTGAGTGTGAGACTGTGTGTCTAAATGTGACTGGGTGTGTGAATGTGACTATGTGTGCATGAGTGAGAGACTGTGTGTGAGTGTGAGACTGTATGTGTGTGACAGTGACTGTATTGTGTGTGACAGTGACTGTATTGTGTGTGTGAGTGTGTGTGTGGATGTGAGACTATGTGTGTGTGAGAGTGAGACTGTGTGTGTGAATGTGACTGTATGTGTGTCAGTGAATGTGAGACTGCGTGTGAGTGAATGTGAGAATGTGACTATGTGTGTGAGACTGTGTATGTGTGTGGAAGTGACTGTATTGAATGTGAGACAGTGTTTGTGAGTGATTGTGAGACTGTGTGTGAATGCGACTGTATGTTTGTGAGTGTGAGACTGTGGGTGTGAATGTGACTGTTTGTGCGCAAGAGACTCTGTGAATGTGTCTGTGTGTGAGTGTGAGACTGTGTGAATGTGACTGTATGCATGTGTGAGTGAGTGTGAGACTGTGTGTGAATGTGACGTTTTGTGTGAGTGTGAGTCTGTGTGTAAGTGAGTGTGAGTCTGTGTGTGTGAAAGTGACTGTATGTGTGTATGAGTGAGTGAGACTGTGTGAAAGTAACTGTATTGAATGTGAGACAATGTTTGTGAGTGTGAGACTGTGTGTGAGACTGTGTGAATGCAACTGTATGTGTGTGAGTGTGAGACTGTGTGTGATTTTGACTGTATGTGTTTGTGAGTGAGAGACTGAGTCTGTGAATGTGACTGTGTGAGTGTGATACTGTGTGTGTGAAAGTGACTGTATGTGTGTGTGAGTGAGTGTGAGACTGTGTGTGTGTGTGTGTGCGGTCCTGCCCCAGCCTGCCCACCGTAAGTATTTTGGTGAAAATCGTGCCATTCCCTTGGCCTCGCTGGACATTTCCCTTTGTATGGACACGACCTCTGTTCCAACCCAGTGCCCAGTGTGTGGGGTCAGGAGGGACGGAGGGAGAGTGAGACAAGGGGAGCATGGCCACACGTCGACACAGGTCACAGGGGGAGGCTCCAGGCCCTGATGTCTCAGGTGTGAGGGATTGGGCAGGGCAGGGGGCTTCACCTGGGTGGGCAAGGAGCGAGCTGGGGCCCAGGGTTGAGGAGGGCAGGGGGCTTCACACGGCTGGTCAAGGAGAGAGCTGGGGGCCATGGTTGGGAAGGGCAGGAGACTTCACCCAGCCAGTCGGGAAGAGAACTGAGGGCCAAGGTTGTTCAAGGCAGGGCAAGGGGCTTCACACAGCCGGTCGAGAAGAGAGCTGGAGGCTGGGGATGGGCAGAGCAGGGAGCTTCACACGGCCGGTCGAGAAGAGAGCTGGAGGCCGGGACAATACAAACAACTCCCCTGACACCATGTTAACCATCTCCGGGCTGCAGGATGTGCATCCAGGCAGGGTTTAGTCTCATCCTTCTGCTGCTGCCAACGCACCCAGGTCAGTGGGCTTTCTAGGGGAGGAGATGGGGCAGGGAGTGGGAGGAGTTGGGGTGAGGAGGAGAACCCCAGGTCGAAGATTGGGCCTGGCTGTTCCAGGAGAGGAGGGAGCTGCCCATTCGGGTGGGGGGGGGGGGTTATGAAGGAGGGTGAGGGGGCTGGGGGGGTGAGGGTGAGTACGTTGAGGGGGTGGGGGGAGGTGTGGAGGGGTAAGGGAGGGTGAGAGAGGGGGTGACCCTGGTTCCCCCATTACCCCCTCACCTTGAGCCTGTTTCTGTTTCAGGTCTTGCCGTAACTATCTGGGCATCAACTGGCACCGAGGTAAACCTTCCTCTAACCCCCTCATCGTGACCCCGTCACCCCCTCCCTGTGACCCCTGTTCTTTTTTCACCGGGACCCTGTTTTCACCGTCCCATTTAAACTCCCCCATTTCGCAGGAAACCTACTCTTCCCCCTAGCGTAACCTCTAAATGGAAACAGCGACCTGCTGTGCGCTGGGACAGCCACCTGGGAAACCGATCACTTGGCGCTAAACTGTTGGGAGTTTCACCGTCGGTTCTGGCCGTATCACTGACCTGAGCTCTGACCTCCTCTTTGTGCCCCGCAGCCCCGGTGTGAAGGTCTCCCCTCTCACTCCGCGTGCCCACGTATTCTGCAACCCCTCTGTGGCACCAACGGAGTCACCTTTACCAACCTCTGTAACCTGTGCCTCTATAACTGGTAGGTCATCGGCAAGCGTGAACCCGCCACCGTCTGCCAGGGCCAACAACCCAGAGACACATACAGGACTGGACCCCAGTTCCTCATTCCTGGCCCGTTATTTCACAGGTACAGGCCGGGACAGTCAGCGAGACCAGCAACACAGAGTTGTCTGTACGTTCTCCCTGTGCTCCAGCAATCATAGAGAGCAGTACAGCACAGAAAACAGGCCATTCGGCCCTTCTAGTCTGCTGAACCATCATCCTCCCTCGTCCCGCTGACCTGCACTCCTCCCATCTGTGAACCTGTCCAAGTTCTTCTTGCCTGCTGAAACTGAGTCCACATTCGCCACTTCACTACCTGAATGAAGAAATTCCCCCGAAACCTTTCCCCTTAACCCACGGGAATCACGGACATCAGCAGATCTGGCGATAATGGTAAAAAACATGCAGAGAAATGCTGGAGGAACCTGGCCAGTCTCGCAGCGTCCATGGGAGGCAAGGATACGTTGCCAACGTTTCAGGCCTGAGCCCTTCCTCAAGGAATGTGGCAGCAGCGGGAAATCTCTGAATTCAGACCCTGGTTCACAGGGGGAGGCTCCAGGCCCTGGGGAGGAATCCAGACCAACAAATGGGATGGGATACGGGGAGAGGTGGGAATTTATCACGTCTGTGTGAAAGGAGACGGGGAGAGGCAGAGCCGGGGGAAGAAGCAAGGGGGGGGGGCGTTTAACGGAATTGAGAGAAGTCTTCGTTGACGCCGTCCGGTTGGAAGGGACCCCGGATGCAAGGTGTGGTGCTGTCCCTCCAATTTACGGGTGATCTCAATCTGGCCATGACTATGAGAGTGCAGGGAATGGGGGGCGGGGAATTGAAAGAGGCGGCCACTGGGGGATCCGCGCGATTGTGGGGCTGAGGTGCTCGACGACATGATCTCCCGGTCTCACCTAACTGCCCAAAACCATATGGGGGCTTGTAGGTTTAATTGGCGCATTTGGGCGGAAGGTTACTGATGCCCTGACCTTGCACCAGTGCCCTCCAATTCGTTCCAACCTGATCTGACCCCTCCCCCCCTCTGTTCCGACTGAGACTTTGGGCCCCTCCACGGGAGAGAATCCCAAAGGCCCTCTGAGGGAAGGCCTTCCTCCCAAACTCTGCCTCGAGTGGCCAACTCCTTACTCTGACCCACCGGGGAAACAGTCCCCCTCCCATCTGCCGTGCTCCCCATGGATGCTGCCTGACATGTCGAGTATTTCCTTCATTGTAATCTACAGCCACGTGACCGCAGATATATATGTTTTAAACATTCAGAGATAAGGCAGGATAACAGTCCCTTCCAGTCTTCGAGCCTGCGCTGGCCTACAACCCTCCCCCCCCCGTATGTCTTGGGAAGGTGGGAGGAAACCGGGGACCCCACCCCCACCCAGGGGAAACCCACGCCAACAGGGAGAATGTACCAGCTCCTTATAGATAGCGCGGGATTTGAACCCAGATTGCTGACGTTCGAGGAGAGGGTGGGGAGGGGAGGGAGGTTCTGATAGTCTAAATGACTCGGTTCCGTTACAATCGTTGCAAAGAGCAAGCTAACACCACAATACACAGGAGCAGAAATAGGCCATTCAGCCCATCCAGTCTTCCCCTGCCAGTCAATCATGAGCTGATCCATTTTCCCACAGACCCACTGCCCAGCCTCCTCCCCATAACGTTTGATGCCCTGGCTAATCAAGAACCTGTCAATCTCTGCCTTTAATACACCCAATGACCTGGCCTCCACAACTGCCTGTGGCAACAAATTCCACAGATTCATTGCCCTCTGGCTGAAGAAATTCCTCCGCGCCTCTGTTCTGAGTGCACACCCTTCAATCCTGAGGTTGTGCCCTCTTGTCCTGGACTCTGCCACTGTGAGGGAACAACCTTTCCACATCGACTCAGTCCACGCCTTTCAACATTCACAATGAGATCACAGCCCCCCCCCCCCCCCCAAAACAATTCCCCTAAATCCCAATGAGTCCAGTCCAAGACCTGTCAAACACTCCTCATACGATAACCCTTTTAATTCCTGGAATTGTCCTTGTGAACCTCTGAACCCTCTCCAACGTCAGCCCATCGTTTTTTAAATGAAGAGCCCAGAATTGTTCGCAACTCTCCCCCTGAGGTTGGAAGCAGGAAGGGCTGGTGAATTGATACCTTCATTTCTGTTTCAGGGGAACTGGCTTTAAGGTTAGAATTCTCCACAATGGAGAGTGTGAATTGGTGAAGGGCCCTGCAGAATTAAAGGCGAAGAGGATGAGAGTCCTGGAGTGAAGAGCCGGCAGCAATCGTCTCCCAACAACAGCAGGGCAAAAATAAACCCAGATTTCCACCCATACCTGTCTCACTGCTGTCTGTGTGGGCATCGTCCACGGGAACGGGTTAACAACTGTACGTGAAACCCTTCACTCAGCGGCAAGATCAGCAGCCTGACGGTGGCCAAGGCCCAGGCCTCCCGCCCAAGACAGTTCCTTCCTCTGATGGCCACTTCTCACCCCTTCACTCGGCCAATCGTGCCCTCCTCAACTCACTACCCCACCCATCCTTGTATCCGGGATGAAGGGGAGGGGAGGTGAGGGAAGTCGGCCACAAATCTCTGGGCCCCCTACATCAAGATTGATCCCCACTTCTGCCGATGTCTGTGTGGAGTTTGCACATTTCCCCCCCCCCCCCCCACCATGGGTTTGCCCCAGGAATTCCAGATTCTTCCCGAAGACTGATGGAGACCTCACGTGGAGAATTGTGAGCAGTTTTGGGCTCCTCGTTTAAGAAAGGATGGGCTAACATTCGCGAGGGTTCAGAGGAGGTTCACAAGGATGATTCCGGGAATGAAAGGGTTATCGTATGTGGAGCGTTTGACGGCTCTTGGCCTGGATTCATTGGGATTTAGGGGAATGGGTGGGGGTCTAATTGAAACACTTTGAATGTTGAAAGGCGTGGACAGAGTCGATGTAGAAAGGTTGTTTCCCACGGTGGGAGAGTCCAGGACAAGAGGGCATAACCTCAGGACTGAAGGGCATCGGCTCAGAACAGAGACATGGAGGAATTTCTTCAGCTGGAGGGTGGTGAATATTTGGAATTTATTGCCACGGGGGGTCGTGGAGGCTGGGTCATTGGGTGTATTAAAGGCAGAGATTGACTGGTTCTTGATTAGCCGGGTTATGGGGAGAAGGCCATAGTGGGGCTGGGACTGGACTCGCTGGGATTTAGAAGAATGAGAGGGGATCTTACAGAAACATATAAAATTCTGAAAGGCAGAAGTCAGTAAGTTGTTCCCATTGGTGGGGGAGACTAGAACGAGGGAACATGGCCTCAAGATCTAGGGGAGTAGATTTAGGATGGAGATGAGGAGGAACTGCTTCTCCCAGAGGGGAGGAATCTGTGGAATTCGCTGCCCATTGAAGCAGTGGAGGCGACCTCAGTAAATAGATTTAAGACAAAGTTGGTTGATTTTTACATCGTTGGGGAGTTAAGGGATATGGGGAAAAGGCAGGTTGATGGAGATGAGCCCATCATCGGATCAGCCATGATCTAATTGTCAGGGCAGGCTCGATGGCCCAAATGGCCAACTCCTGGCCCTGTTTCTAATGTTCTTATGAAGGGGGGGGGGAGGGGGAGCTGGAGGAAGGGAATCAAGGGGGAGCTGGAAGAATGGAGGGAGGGATGAGGGATAGAGAAAGACTGCGGCGGTACTACAGTTCAACCCCTCACTACCCAAGCCTAGCTCCCCTTCTCTCCAATCACCTGATCCACGCTGACCCTGGTGAGTATGCACTGTGGAGGGGATGGGCGAGGCCTGAGGTCCTGTGGTCCGCCACCCCAGCTTCCTGCAGGATGACCCTCTGGGATTCAACCCGCTCCACGAGCCCCATGTGAAAGACGAGCCGTATTCCACACAACAATCTCCAGTCTATTAGCTCAGTTCCAAAACTCTACAAATATCCCTGACTCCCCAACAGTACACATGGTGAAATTCTGAACTTTCCTGCTTCTGCCTCACAGTTCAACATTTTCCATGATTTTTTATGTTAATATCGTGGCCGGATTTCCTGAAAGCAGGAGAGAGAGAGATTAGTGTGACCTGCTCGCACTGTGTCATTAGAATTCCCCTCTCATGGTGCCCTTCAAGTTGAATCGATCTCATTCTAGAACCGTGGTAAACCAGCGCCAATCATACTCCTGTTCTCCCCTCACTTGGGGTACAAGGTGCAGTCGCTGATTAACCCACCCAACCTGCTCGTCTCTGGAGAAGTGGGAGGGGAACTGGAGCTCCCGGACTGGACACAGGGAGAGCATGTAAACTCCACACGGGCAGTGCCGGAGGTGGGGATTGAAACCAGCTCTGTGGAGAGCTTCTACCTGCTGCCGCCCTTGCGTTGCCCTCGGTACCGGGCGGCGCAGTTAGCGCAACGCTGTTACAGCGGTTGGGGCCAGGGTTCTGATTCGTCACTCTCTGTGAAGAGTTTGCACGTTCTCCCCATGTCTGCGTGGGTTTACCCTGGGGGGTGCTTTGGTTTCCTCCCATTGTTCGAAGCGTAGCAGGGGTTATTGGTTAATTGGGCAGCACGAGCCCATGGGCCAGAATGGCCTGTTACCGTGCTATATGCCTACATTTTGTTGGAATCTAGGGGTTAAAACATTATGAAATAAATGATTAATCAATAAGTTTATTTGTACTGCATGAGTCAGGGAAAGAGGAATGTGGCTAAGTGGCTGTCACAGCATGGAGCAAAGTTGGCTGAACAAAATTGGCTGCTCCCAAGATACAGGGAGAGGATATGCATAAAACGATTTAGGAGGAATGCTCAACTGAAGGAGGTGGGAAGTAGCACAGGAGACACAGGCCAGATCAGAACAAAGAATGGCCCGCAAGAATCAAAGGGAATGGAAAACCAGTCTAGGAGGAAGATTAAGGCACGAGGAGGTGTTAAAGAGAACAGCAGAAATTGGCCAGACAGGGACCGAATGGTGATTAGAAATATCTGGGGATGAATTAATTTCAGATCTAAACAACAGGATAGTCTGGCCTGGAGGATTAACATGGGAATGCTACACCCCAGAAATCTGCAAAACAGGAGATGACTTGTGATAACCCTTATGCAAAAAGATCTAGCAGGGAAAACAACTTTTGTTCTGTGTGATAAGATTGACCTATATAAACTGTGCCAACTGGACAATAGGGGTCAGTCTCGGGGAGTAGCTCACTGGCAGGTGACCTATGAACTAACAGACTGACCCAGAGCTCTGTTAAGTTTTATTCTTGTGCTGTGCTGTGTTGTGCTGTGTAATAAATTGACTGTTGAACCGAATACCTTCTCCTATCACTTCATTCAAAGAACGCGCTGGACTCAGACTACACATAGACTAAATTAAGAGTAAGTTAAAGCCAGAGTCCAACAATTTGGTGACCCCGACGTGATGAAGATGGAGAAGTGACGGAAGAAAAGATACGAAACACCGGTCGATTGTGGGGTGATGATAACAACAAGTGACCATTCAACAGAGGAAGGTAAGCAGACGCCTGTTCAAACGAAGTTCTGCTATTGGCAAAGATAAAATTGTGTGTTGTCACTACTCTGCAAAAGACCTAGTTAAAGACAAGAATAAAACAAAAGGAGGTTGGAATCCCTCTACGGAGGTTGAGGTCCCTCTAGGAAAAGGAGGTTGGAATCCCTCTACGGAGGTTGAGGTCCCTCGAAGAAAAGGAGGTTGGAATCCCTCTACGGAGGTTGAGGTCCCTCGAAGAAAAGGAGGTTGGAATCCCTCTACGGAGGTTGAGGTCCCTCTAGGAAAAGGAGGTTGGAATCCCTCTACGGAGGTTGAGGTCCCTCTAGGAAAAGGTTGGAATCCCTCTAAGGAGGTTGAGGTCCGGTTGGAATCCCTCTACGGAGGTTGAGGTCCCTCGAGGAAAAGGAGGTTGGAATCCCTCTACGGAGGTTGAGGTCCCTCTAGGAAAAGGTTGGAATCCCTCTAAGGAGGTTGAGGTCCGGTTGGAATCCCTCTAAGGAGGTTGAGGTCCCTCTAGTAGTACGGGGTTGGAGCCCCTTGTAGCAATCTCGAGAGGTAGATTTAGACACTTGGCCAAGTAGTATAAGGTGTATGGGGTGATAGTTATTTGTTTCTATAGGGTGTAATAAGTATTTGTTTAAGAATCGTGTACCATAGTAGTGTATAATAAGTATCTGTATAAGGTGTATTGTGTTATAGTTATTTGTTTCTATAGTGTGTAATAAGTATTTGTTTAAGAATCGTGTACCATAGTAGTGTATAATAAGTATCTGTATAAGGTGTATTGTGTTATAGTTATTTGTTTCTATAGTGTGTAATAAGTATTTGTTTAAGAATCGTGTACCATAGTAGTGTATAATAAGTATCTGTATAAGGTGTATTGTGTTATAGTTATTTGTTTCTATAGTGTGTAATAAGTATTTGTTTAAGAATCGTGTACCATAATAGTAATAAGTATCTGTATAAGGTGTTCGGCATTTAACTGTTTTTTCATGCACACTGGTATTGTTGCTGTGTATATCACTGTATTACTCTCGATGTTTTAAGTACTTCTGAAAAAGGGGTAGCAGAGGTTACAGATTGTACTGTTTTACAGGGTAGAGAGGGCATAGAGGCAAGGTATTTAGAATACGGATCAGGGAAACACAGTGGGGATAGGCAGTCACACAGTGAGGCATCAGTGTACACAGACTAACCGCAAAACAAACAATAGACACTTCACACAACCACGAGACACATAATCCCCCAGCTGGCTCTCTCTCTGATCATCCCTGAAGGGGAACACCTGTTTTCAGGGAGCTGCTGGTCATCTAGTGGTTATACAACGTGGGAAGGGACGAAGTAGATTGCAGGGTGTCAAAATCACGAACTCTAAAGGGTTAAAGATCAGAACGGAGATGGAAGGAGTAAATAGGGATGTAGGGCAAGAGTTCGGGGAAGACAGAGGAGTTCCCCCATCTGTAGACAGACAGTGGGAAAATACAAGGAATCAATTACTGGGAGGATGACCGAAGGGAGAGGAAGGACAGGCTAGGGAACGGTACGAACAGATTTGGAAAGAGCTGCAGAGTCAGGGGAAGGTACCACGAGGGTTTGAAAAAATCCGGCTGTTACTGTACTTAGGAGAAGCAGAGAGGGAAGCATGATCACACACAGAAGACAGGGTCAGGAGAACCCTCGCTTCCCTTTGGGATATGCGTTGCGGGAAAGGGGGGAAGTACGGCTTCCAGAAAGATATAGACAGATGCTGCTAATTTATGAGGGTCCGCAAATTGGGGAAAGGTATCAACCCTTCTCATTCACTGACATGAATTGTATTTTGGACAAAATGCCACCTCCGACTGAGGGAGGTGGAGCGTGGATGGGAAAGTTCTGCCAATTTACGATGGGACATAAGATAGCCATAGGGGATTGGAGAGCATTATTGGGGAAACAGCTTGGGCTGTGGGAGATTCAGCAGGTAGAAATGATCGCAGGAATCACTAGGTGCCTCGATGCTGAGCCATTTGCCAACCATGCTACGGCAGTAGGAGGGGCAATGAGAGATAAGTTCCCCGTTCCCCCCGGTGTCATGCAGTCCCTGACCTTTTCCATAAAGGAGGATGAGGAGATCTCGACTTTTTTGAGTCAGTGTAGGGAGAGTTGGACTGATAAAGCAGGAGTACACCCAGCCACAGATCCCTTGCAGACTACACTCTTTAGGGCTGCAGTAACGAGCGGACTGCCAGCCGTAGTTAGGGAGGCATTAGAGAGTAACCCTAATATTCCTGGCTGCTCGAGTGAGCAATGGGGAAAATATTTGACCCATCACCTGAAACGTTACAGGGCTAAGCAAAAGGAGGACAAACAAACTACGGAGTCGGCACAAGTGCAACTCCTTAAGCTTCAATTAGCAGAGGCTAGGCAAAAGGCGAATGAGGAAAAAAAGATTTCCTCAAAGGGTGCGAACCAGATGATTCAGCAGCCAACGCAGCCACCACAAGGGAAGAATATGAGTTGGCACCCGGCCCCATATTGGGCACCGGGTCCCACCTATGTGGCCAGAATGGGAGGTCCAATGGGGGGATTCCGAGTAAGAGGGAGAGGTCGGGGTGCTCCACGAATGCAGCCAGCCGTATGTTTTGTATGCGGTCAGCCAGGACACTGGAAGAGAGACTGCCCCCTGGCTTGGGATCCTCGGGACACTGGGGGAAGGGGATATGGACCATCACAAAATGAGCATTGGGTCCAGTCCCAGAGATCATCAGTGCCACCCCCGGTACATCAGGCACCCCATGCGGCTTTAGCTCCAAA
The DNA here is from genome assembly GCF_036971445.1 of Narcine bancroftii. NCBI lineage: Eukaryota > Metazoa > Chordata > Chondrichthyes > Torpediniformes > Narcinidae > Narcine > Narcine bancroftii. The sequence goes on from NC_091476.1 coordinate 75,199,642, forward strand.
GAGACAATTCCCTTTGCTGACAGAGGAGGAGCAATATTGCCCACAGTGACGGAGCCCGAGCACCCACGAGCAGGCTAGGTTGGCAGACCCTTTCCTGCAGATTAAAGTTATGGACATGGAAGTATCCTTTTTAGTGGATACGGGAGCCAGATTTTCAACACTCACTGGCACTGAATTTCAAGATAAAACATCATCCTCTAGCGTCCAGCTGATAGGGTTCTCGGGTACACCAGAAAATCTGCCGTTCTCTACACCACTAGTCACTTGTGTGGCAGGACAGACTTTTACACATCAATACATTTTGTCAGCCAGGTGCCCTACCAATCTCTTGGGCAGAGACCTGTTGGTCAAGTGCGGAGCATCGATCCTTTGTGGACCCAGCGGAATAGAGATTACCTTTCCAAATGGATATTCTATGAACTGTTCAGTAACTACACTGCATTCCAGTTCTCAGATGTTGTTGGCGGCAGCTGGAGGATCCGCGTCTGAGGGACAATGGGCTGACATTTACTGGGGGCTGCTGCAACCTGAGGACCCACAGAAGGGAGGGCTGCTAAAGCTTTATAATCAATGGAAGCCGTGGATCCAAACGTTACACCCGTATACCCCTCCCTCGGACCCTCCCCATATGACCCTCTTTTACGATAGGGATGGGGATGAAATGTATCAGCATGCCTTTTATGAAGAGGTAGAGGGCAGGCAATGGGAAATTAATTCGGACTACATAGTGATAGGAAAGGAGGGGGTGGCCGCTACGGTGGCACTGACATCTGAACAGCTGGAATGGTATGAGATGGCAGGTGAGGCCATCCCTCATGTCACCCTTGCAATTGGCACTACTCATCAGGCAAAAGATTTGGGACCGATGTGTCGGAACTTGAAGTCCCTAAGGGACTGGTCTGACACCCAAATACCGACAGTGCAGTTCTCCTCATCTGGTCAGGCATACAGAATTTTGTCTCCGACACATGATCAAGTCCTCCTTGAGCATAGACAGATTGAACGCTTTCATGGTAGAGAGAAGATGGATCACCCCGACTCGGCCCCTATGCTAGACTCTCTCCCTGAGAACCTGTGGTCAGTGGGATCAGCAGATGTGGGTTTTTGTCAGCAGGTTGATTCCATGACCTTCGAACTGTCAGATTACACCCCTATTTGGCAGATGCAATACTACATCATCCAAAACCAAAGACAGTAAAGGAGATGCTTTTGTTTTTGGGTTTGTCAGGTTATAGTAGGCAGTTTATCCCATCGTATGGTGAGTTGACACATCCACTGCGAACTTTGGTGAATGAGCAGGGGATGAGGAATCTGGGAGCTACACTTGATTGGACTGCACAGGCTGAGATGAGTTTTATTCTATTGAAGCAAGCTCTTACAACAGCTACAGATTTGGCGATTCCAAATTATAAACTACCTTTCTTTTTGGATGTTTCTGAAAAAGCACACACAATTGATGGTGTTCTTTTTCAGAAAAAAGGGGGTGGAAGATGTGTGCTCATGTATGGGAGTATCACACTAGACCCAACGGAAGACAGACACCCACCATGTACAAGACATGCAGCAGGAGTAGCAAAGATTCTACAAAAGGTGGCACACATAGTAATGGGACATGGCCTGACAGTATTAACAACACATAGTATTGTAGCATTTGTGAGCTCCACAGCATTTACAATGACTTCGTTAAGGCAGACGAGACTAGAAAAGATCCTGAATGCTCCAAATGTTACGTTTACCCATGAAGGCATTAACATGGCAGAAAATAGTGGAGAGGATGAACCAAACAATAAAAGGTAAGATCGGGAAAGTACAGGCACGGACCAAACTAAATTGGGTGGATGCGTTGCCTCTGGCATTAATGTCAATAAGGAGTTCGGTAAGTTCTGTGACAGGATTCACTCCATATGAACTACGAACGGGGCACCAGTTCCCGGGACCGGGAGCCGGAAGTCAGACTACGAAGAATGAGGTAAGTTCAATGGGATGCAAGCTGTATTATGATAAACTAACGGCTCTGGTGTCAGATTTTTCACAACAGGTCACAAGTCCCAACAGAGAAGGGGAAACACCGATACCTTCAGTCGCGGAGTGGATTCTGCTAAAGGTCATCAAGAGAAAGTGGTCGGAGCCCAGGTGGACAGGACCCTACCGAGGGGTGGAGAGGACGTCCCACGCGGTTCGACTACAGGGAAAAGGCGAGACGTGGTATCATTGGAGTCAGTGTGCAGCCACGGACCCACCAGCACGGACACTGGAACAGATTCGTACGGCGGCGACTGAGAACCTGTGAGCAACTACGGACTAAGAACTTTCTGAACGGGTCCCTTTAAAGAACATATTGGACTCCGGGGACTGTTGATGGTAGAATCTATTGTTGTTTAAAAATCGATGACAATGGGCAAGCAGTAAAGGAGATTTCTTCAGGTATTCGCAAATTAGCTCACGTCCCGGTTCAGACCTGGCGACCCTTGGGCAGCGCATGGCTGGGAAATTTGTTCTCTGGAGACTGGGGATGGATACATACTATAGTGCTAGTTGCTGGATTTGCGGTTTTGGCGTTGATTCTGATCCCATGCATCCTTCCCTGCCTCCAGTGCCTCATTCAACGAGCGCTGTCACAGAGAGACATCCCCAGACCCCAAGGCATGTATTTGACCCTACTGCCCTCTCAAGAGTGTAATGATTACAAGGGATCAGAAATGCCAACCCTGGCATGTAACCCGGATTTCTCTATCTAATAAGTTAACTGGTGGTTGGTCTCATTTTCATGAGACCAAAAGGGGGACTGTTGGAATCTAGGGGTTAAAACATTATGAAATAAATGATTAATCAATAAGTTTATTTGTACTGCATGAGTCAGGGAAAGAGGAATGTGGCTAAGTGGCTGTCACAGCATGGAGCAAAGTTGGCTGAACAAAATTGGCTGCTCCCAAGATACAGGGAGAGGATATGCATAAAACGATTTAGGAGGAATGCTCAACTGAAGGAGGTGGGAAGTAGCACAGGAGACACAGGCCAGATCAGAACAAAGAATGGCCCGCAAGAATCAAAGGGAATGGAAAACCAGTCTAGGAGGAAGATTAAGGCACGAGGAGGTGTTAAAGAGAACAGCAGAAATTGGCCAGACAGGGACCGAATGGTGATTAGAAATATCTGGGGATGAATTAATTTCAGATCTAAACAACAGGATAGTCTGGCCTGGAGGATTAACATGGGAATGCTACACCCCAGAAATCTGCAAAACAGGAGATGACTTGTGATAACCCTTATGCAAAAAGATCTAGCAGGGAAAACAACTTTTGTTCTGTGTGATAAGATTGACCTATATAAACTGTGCCAACTGGACAATAGGGGTCAGTCTCGGGGAGTAGCTCACTGGCAGGTGACCTATGAACTAACAGACTGACCCAGAGCTCTGTTAAGTTTTATTCTTGTGCTGTGCTGTGTTGTGCTGTGTAATAAATTGACTGTTGAACCGAATACCTTCTCCTATCACTTCATTCAAAGAACGCGCTGGACTCAGACTACACATAGACTAAATTAAGAGTAAGTTAAAGCCAGAGTCCAACAATTTATAAATTGACCATCTCCAACGATACCATATTCTTACTCCTGGGTCTATATTTAGTGTCCAAGGAGCTCTCCGCCTGCAGCCGCAGTGATGAATTCTGCAGGTGTATCCATCTCGGGGGAGGGGGGCGGGTGGGAGACAAGGAAGGCAATTCTCCCCTTTCCAAATCTTCTATCTAAGATGCTCTTGTGGACCCTGGGGAGCAGAGAGTGGAGTCACAGGGCTGCTCTGAAAGGTCCAACCGCTCGGTCATAGGGCCAGTGGCACCCGAAGGGGCCCTCGGGGTGCTGATCACAGCGGAGGCTCAGATCTGGAGAGGCTGTGGGAGGCGAACCCACGGACACTCAACTGCAGGGACTCTCTCTTGCTTCTCCTTCTCTCATCCTGTAGGGGGCGCTGAGCAACACTAGTGGCCTTGTGGCAGGCAGACGACAATTTCATGTAACATTACATGTTCTGTACGGTTACATGACAATAAAGGGACCTTGAATCTCAGCGGGATTCTCCTGGACTCCAGGAAGTTCAGGTCCAGCCCGATCTCCCTTCACACACTGAGTCACTCCAGGTCCCACCGACAGCAATCTGACCTGGATCCCTGTCTCCACACTGTTGGAATCTAGGGGTTAAAACAGTATGAAATAAATGATTAATCAATAAGTTTATTTGTACTGCATGAGTCAGGGAAAGAGGAATGTGGCTAAGTGGCTGTCACAGCATGGAGCAAAGTTGGCTGAACAAAATTGGCTGTTCCCAAGATACAGGGAGAGGATATGCATAAAACGATTTAGGAGGAATGCTCAACTGAAGGAGGTGGGAAGTAGCACAGGAGACACAGGCCAGATCAGAACAAAGAATGGCCCGCAAGAATCAAAGGGAATGGAAAACCAGTCGAGGAGGAAGATTAAGGCACAAGGAGGTGTTAAAGAGAACAGCAGAAATTGACCAGACAGGGACCGAATGGTGATTAGAAATATCTGGGGATGAATTAATTTCAGATCTAAACAACAGGATAGTCTGGCCTGGAGGATTAACATGGGAATGCTACACCCCAGAAATCTGCAAAACAGGAGATGACTTGTGATAACCCTTATGCAAAAAGATCTAGCAGGGAAAACAACTTTTGTTCTGTGTGATAAGATTGACCTATATAAACTGTGCCAACTGGACAATAGGGGTCAGTCTCGGGGAGTAGCTCACTGGCAGGTGACCTATGAACTAACAGACTGACCCAGAGCTCTGTTAAGTTTTATTCTTGTGCTGTGTAATAAATTGACTGTTGAACCGAATACCTTCTCCTATCACTTCATTCAAAGAACGCGCTGGACTCAGACTACGCATAGACTAAATTAAGAGTAAGTTAAAGCCAGAGTCCAACAACACACACACACACACACACACACACACACACACACACACACACACAGGGACGGATTAACCCACCAGGCCCAAGTCATGATGGATCTTCACAAACTGGAGACAATGTTCTGGGTCCCATCTCACCAAGACCAGTGCTGTCGTGCCAAGATTTCCCCCTTTTAGCCTCACACCAAATTTAAATTTAAATGTAGATCTCTGCCCAATTACACCCAATTAACCTAGGGTGGGAGGAAACCAGAGCCCCACTCCCCCGGGGAAAACCCACATGGAGAGAACGTGCAGACTGCACGAGATTTGAACCCCAGTACTTATTGCTGGCGCTGCATCAGCATTTCGCCACCACTTGTAATAAAACTCAGCGTGTTGTTCCTGCCTGTGCCCTCGGGATGACAGATGCCTGTTCCCTCGGGGTGACAGATGCCCCACCCCCCCACTTCAACAGCAGCCTGTCATCCTGCCGCCCCACCCTCACCAATCCTTTGGCTGAACTTTTGTGTTCAGTTCTTGTCACCTCACGACAGGGAAGATGTGGACACCGTGGAGAGGGGGCAGAGGAGATTCACCAGGATGTTGTCTGGATTGGGAAACAAGTCTCATGAGGTGAGGTTAGCAGAGGTGTGACTTTTCTCTCTGGAGCGAAGAAGGATGAAAGGAGACTTGATCGAGGTCGACAAGATTCTGAGAAGCGTCGACAGGGTGGACGGCCAGTGCCTGTTTCCAAGGGCGGGATCAGCAATTTTTTTACACAGAGTTGAGGGGGCCTGGAATGCTTTGCCGGAGGGTGGTGGTGGAGGCTGGAACATTTAAGAGACTCTTCGACAGGCACGTGGATGGAAGGAAAATAGAGGGTTAAGGGGCAGGGAGGGGTTAATTTGTGGAGTTGGCTTCTGTAAGTTGGGACAACATTCTGGGCCAACAGACCTGTATTGTGCGGAAATGTTCTATGTTCTCTGTTCTTGCCCACTCACCCGTCCTGTCAATATCCCCCCCGCTGATCCCTCATGAAAAACTCCCTCCATTACCATCAGCATCCTCGAAAGCTCTGTGCAGTGCTGATGTGCACCGGGGTGGGGTGGTAGGCAGTGCACAGCAAGATCCTACAGCCAGGACCATGTCCACAGTCCCCTAAGGGTATTTGTATGCAGTGGGATGGATATATACATGGGGCAAGAGGAAGAACACCCCTCCCTTCCCTCTTCCCTCACCCTGAGCAGGGAGAGAGGTCACTGTTCTGGTTTCCAGAACAGAGAGTTGTTATAATTCAGAATTATTGACAGGCATGGGGAAATTTGCAATGATTGACAGGCAAGATTTGCAATGATTGACAGGCGAGATTTGCAATGATTGACAGGCGAGATTTGCAATGATTGACAGGCGAGGGGGAATTCAGAATGATTGACAGGTGTGGGAAATTTGGAATGATTGACAGACGAAATTTGGAATGATTGACAGGCGAGATTCGGAATTGACAGGTATAGGGGAATTTGCTACTCTTTTCCCACAGCCGGGATTCCTGCATATTGTTCTGACCCCCTGTTCTGGAGAAACATCTGCTGAACAATCGTGCTCCCTGAGGGCCATGGGGAATGAGTCCCAGACTACCTGCCATTCCCAGTGTGCCAGAATGCTGGCGTTTCCTCTCCTGGAGACCTTGGACATCAGCCTGAGCTGCTAAGGGGTCAGAACTGAGACCGCCCCTGGATCTCACATTTTTTCCTTGCACAGGTCACACCGGTTCCTTTATGTCTGGCCGTCAGTGCCGCAGACAGGACGCAGTTCCTTCACACAGATCATGGTGTAGTTGCAGTCTGCCTGTAGCAGAGGGACAAACAGGGTCAGCTACAACCAACTTCCCACCATCCAATCCAAATGCCCCGGGGAACCTTTAAGCCCAGACCGACCTCTCCCTGGGGAACCTTTAACTCCAGACCAACCTCTCCCTAGGGAAACCTTTAACCCCAGTCTGACCTCTCCCTGGGAATATTTTAACTATGTTACTCAACGGCCAGGAGAAGTTGTGAATACTAGCAGCCATGTAGAATTCTGAGAGAGAGAGGGTGAGAGAGGGAGAGGGGGAGAGAGGTAGGGAGGGTGGGAGAGGGGGAGAGAAAGAGAGGGAGGGAGGAAGGGAACCAGCACCTGTTATTGAGGCGTCTGAGATTGATTGCTCCTTGAGTAGGTCTGATTACCAGCTGGAGGTCCCTCCGTCAGAGTGTCAAGGCAGGGGTAAGGCCATTCAACCCCTCCCTCTGCTCCACACCCTGTCACGATTATTCCTAGGTCATTTTCCACCACACCCTTTAGCATTACAGCCTACACTGAGGGAGGGCATTTCCACATCCCTCTGAGGTGGGTGAGTTTAACCGGGTGGGGAGGGGAAGGTACTTTGCTCCCTCCCCTCTCCCCGGCCCAGTCTGGGCAGTTTTAAGGATGGGCTGGTAATGCCAGCCCTTGGGATCGGTGACACGTGGCCCTGACAGAAATCCTCGGGGGGTGGGGTGAACGTCGTCCCACTCTCCGTTCAAATGGGGCCGACTCCTGCTCCCAGCCGTCAGCCTCCACCGGGCGGGTGTGTCCCCGGGCCGGGTTGCTAACAAGAGGGTTTGGCAGTACTTGCCCAGCAGGAGAAGTGCGAGGGAGATGGTGAGGAGAGGCCTGGGCAACTCCATGGTGCAGGCAGAGCTGGCAGGAATATGGTCCCTGAATGTCCCCATTGTTCTCCGGCCGTTGTGACCTCGACTGTTATCCTCTCTCTCTTCCCCCCCTCCCCCCCCACCCAAGTGGAGAGGAATGACACCAGCCACCACACACAGGCTCGGTCTCCTGCCCTTGGAGTCAGTGTTTTGCCCTGATTAGCCTCCCCCCCCCACTTACCATCGAGTAGAACCTGAACCTTCCAAATCGGTTAGGCAACGCTCTTACAGCGACCAGGGCCGGTGTTCGAATCCACGCTGTCTGTGAGGAGTTTGTACACTCTCCCCGTGTCTGTCTGGGTACCTTGCTGACAGGTCTGCTCACGTTCAGACTGAAACCACCCGCAAATCGGAGGAGCAGCACCCCATCTTCTGTCCAGGCCCCCTCCAATCGGACGGCATTAACGTCAACTGCTCTGGCTTCTATTAACACCCCCCCGCCCCCCCCCCCCACAGCTCTGTCTCTCTCCCCTTTTTCCCGTCTCCTTTCCCAGAGCCAAAATCAACTCTCACCTCTCCTCTTATTATATCCAATTAACACCTTTTGTTGTCCCGGCCGGTCTTTTTTCTGACGTCAGTGAACATGCAAACTCCTCACAGACAGTGCTGGATTCGAACCCTGGGGCACTGTTAGCGGTCCATTTAATATGGGAATGGGGTGGAATTTCTCCACCTCAAGAGGGTAACGGGCTTTTGGACCCCCCTCATTCTTGGATGGTGGGGTGGGGGGGGGAAACAGAGTTTTGATTAGTCGAGGGCGATTAATGATTGAAAAGTGAGGGGGGTGAAAGGTCACCTGGGGCAAGGTCTCATTGGCTTCCCGAGATGAGAGCCCTCCTCCTGCTCGATGTCCACGTGATAAACTCTTCCCACTTTCTGTAGTTTTCCCAGAAGAGCCAGCCGGGATGGCGAGAGCCTGGACTCATTCCCCACCTGCTTGGAACTGGGGTGCCATTTTCTCTTCATCTCCCCAAACCTCTGCAACCCCTCCTCTCTCTCTCCCCCACTCATCAGCTCCCCGTTTGATATAGAAATCCTGGATGAACTCAGCCAGATTCACAACTTCCACGGGTGGTAAAGATCTATCCCTGACGCTCTGGGCCTGAGCCCTTCCTCGAGTGGGAGGGGTCCAGACCATTCTCTCCCCACTCTTTAATTCAGATTCCTTCCTGGGCTTTGCTTATATAGTGAACAGCATGGTTGGTGTAGCAGTTTGCGCAACACCATTACAGTGCCAGCGATGGGGACCAGGGTTCAAGCCCCGTGCTATCTGTAAGGAGTTTGCATGCTCTCCCCGAGTCTGCATGGGGAATTCCCCCCCCCCCCCCCCCCAGGGCTACAGTTCAAAACCTACTGGGATTGTAGGTTAATGGGGTGTAAATTGGGCAGTGCGGGCCTGTTACCGTGCTGTATGTCTACATGTAAATCAGAGGTGGTCGTTAGCGCCATTACAGCACCAGCGACCCAGGTTCGAATCTGCCGCTGTCTTTAAGGAGTTTCTCCCCGTGTCTGCGAGGCTTTCATCTGGGCACGCCAGTTTCCTCTCACCGTTCCCGAGACATACCGGGGGGGTCAATACATTAATTGGTCATGGGTATATTTGGGCAGCACGGGCTTGTGGGCTGAGGCCCAAAATGTCAGTAGTATACCTTTACCTCCTACTGAGTTCCTTCAGCATTTTACGGCAATCACAGCGTCTTTGGTGTTTCACCCCTTTGGATACATTCATCGCCAATCTCGCACAGCATGGGGTGGGATTTATTGTGGCCGGTTAAACCAGTAACCCCTCCGCTCCTTTGGGAGGTGAGAAGAGTCTGGAGGACACTCAAGGAACAGGGGAGGGGTGGTGATGAATCCATGCGTTCGCAAGCCGAATGTGCAAACTCCACACAGACAGTGGATCGAACCCACGCCTCCGTGAGGTAGCAGCACTGACCACTGCCCCTTGTTGGTGTACAAGATTCTGATGGGTGTAGACGGAGTAAATGTATGTCGGCTTTTCTCACTGAGGGTCAGTGAGATACAAACCAGAGGACGTGGGTTAAGGGGAAAGGTTTAGGGGGAACATTAACAGCAGCACGGCACCAGCAACCAGGGGTCCGAGTCCTGCGCTGTCTGTAAGGAGTTTGTACGTTCTCCCTATGTCTGCGAGGGTTTCCCCTAGGGGCTCGTGGGCCAAAAGAGCTTGTTACTGTGCTGTAGATCTAAATTAAATGAGGTAGAATCTCATCATGGGAGTGTGGAACCAGCTGAAATGGTGAACGTGGTCTCAATTTTAACATTAATAGGTACGTGGATGGGAGGGATATGGACTGGGTGCAGGTCATCCCAGCACTGGGATGAGGGCAAATAATAGTTCAGGGCCCGTTTCTGGTTTGTAATGTTTTAGGGTGGGTGAGCTTCTGTCCCATGCACTCTGCAGTCTTCTATTCCCAGGACATCCGGCACAGCTGCCCCCAAGGAAGGGCAGATGGAATCCAAGTCGGGAGCCTCCCAGAGCCAGCATCTCCAACCGGCTTTTCCAATCCTGGGGTCAATGATGGGGCAGAATTGATGGGCCAGACAGCAGTGGTGCACTGTAACTGTGTGGCACGCCACAGTGGAAATGGTCATGTTTTCAAACATATTTAGCACCTCGTACTAGGAGAAATGTCATTTATTTAAAAATTGAACAAAATCTGTTCAAGTGTCTTGTCAACTTATTTTGCTGGTTTTGAAGAAATCTTCCTCCTTCCTGTAGAAAAAAAAGGCAAGGCTTTTTCTTTAGAGAACGAGCCATTTCGAGTACGAGCCATTTCGAGTTATGTCCGACATGATGTCCAGATTTGCAGTGAGATTCAACATCCCCACCCCCTCCCCTCCAACCAGGGGTAGACTCGACCAGGTCCGGCAGTGAGAGGCTTCACAGTAAACGCATCGACGGGAGAACAAAACCTTTATAAAACAAAAGCTATCTGCTATTCTCTACACTCATGTAATTCCCACCTCCCTGCATAGTGGTGGCAGGGAAGGGAAGGTGGGAGAGCGTTGGAGGGCAGGCTGCACCTCAGTGACAGCAGCCCCCGCAGTGCGGACCCCCATGAAGGTGGGAATGCTCCCCGTACTTGGTTCTCCGGCTTAGGATCTCGTAGGAGCAGTCGTCCGTGCAGCACCCGCTGAGGCTGGGTGAGGACTCATCGATGTCAAACCTGTGGGGGAGGTAAGAAGAGGGTCAGGAGGGGTGGTGGGGGTGGAGAGGCCAGGAGCCTCTGGCAAGGAGCCCCAAATCCCAGTGACCTGCTGCACGGACCAGGAGATGGCAGCAGAAGGCAGCACGAGCCTTCCAGTAAGAGCAGGGCAGATTTTATGGTCACCCCCCCCCCCCCCGCATCCCCACCACCCCTCTCCGCATCCCCACCACCCCTCTTTCCGCATCCCCACTCTCCCTCTCTCTGCCCACTGCCCCTCCCCAATGTACAGACGTGTAGATGTACAGCACGGTAACAGCCCCTTCCAGCCCATGAGCCCATGCTGTCCAGTTACACCCCATTTACGTATGCTTTGAAGGGTGGGAGGAATCCGGAGCCCCTGGGGAAAACCCATGCAGACATGGGGAGAATGTGCAAACTCCTCACAGACAGCGTGGGATTTGAATCCCGGTCCCAATCACTGGCGCTGTAACAACATTGCACTACCTCCACCTTTAAATATCCTTCCACCCCCCACTTCCAGCAAGGGTTCCAAACACTCGTGACCATCGGGGAGGCTTTGTATCATCTTTTAACCCTTATTTTTAAACGGAAGTCTCCTGGTTCTAGGTTCTCCCACCAGAAGAAACATTCTCTCCCTGCCCAGACCTCTTGGAAACTTCGGTTTCAATCAACCTTCTCTGAACTGCATCCTTCTGTCAACCAGGAGACCAAAACTGTCCGAGGTACCCCAGATCTCAACCTCTCCTTGTCTAACAGCCTTACTTTTCTATTGGATTCCCTTTGCGACAGTCACTGTAACAGTGGCGTTGCTGCGGACCGGGGGGTGGGGGCAAGGAACAGAGACACAGCGTGCCCATGTGTTCCAACGCCCAGATGGACTGACAATGGCTTAAAATGGCCCATTAAAGGAGCTGACAATGGTTTAAAATCCTGCAACCGGGGGGTCTAGACCCAAGATGGCAGCAGCCACGGGGGTGGGGGGGGGGGGGTGGGGTGGGGGGTTGCAGACTCTGCCAGAGCAGCAGATTGGTGCAGGGGCCCTGAAAATGGGTAGACCACAAGGAGACAGCCCGCAGGACGGTGATCATGGCGGCAGACCAGCGAAGGCTGTGAGGCGGTGGGCTGCTGGCAAGGAGCCCATGCAGACCGCAGGCGGGGGACTCACGCCGGGCCGCGGTCTGCTGGAGACTGGCTGAAGGGGTATCAGGTGTCGGATCCGTGATGCGAGAGGATGCCGGGGGGTGGGTGGGGGGGCTTGAAGGGGTTCTGATCGAGTTGAAGGTTCACACATCTGGAGCGCGGGCTGCTGATGGTGTGGACTGCAAGGGCCGCCTTAGGGTAGACAAAAACAAATTCCATGTGATATTGCTCAGTACTTAACAATAAACTGAATCTTGAGAGTTCATGGAGAGGCCAGGAGAATAGGTTACAGAGAAATGAGGGTATTAGGATGAGCTGAGAGCATGGATTCAATGGGCTGAACAGCCTCAACAATGCTGGAAGTAAAAAATCAGACACAAATACCAGTGGCTCCCCAAGAGTAGTGCCGAGACCTGTGCATTTTCCCCAAAAGCTGCCACACAGGTGGACAGGTGAGCAATCGACACGCTTGTCTTCACCGGTCGGGACACCGAGTCCAGGAGCAGGGACATCCTGTTACAACTGTACAAGACGTGGGCGAGACTGCCCCTTGGCATGCGTAGATCTGGTCACCCAGCGACAGGAAGGAGGATGTCATTGGGGCTGGAAAGGACGCAGAAAAGAGTTGCGAGGATATTACTGGGTCCAGAGGCCAGTGGTGGATCGGCTGGGGACATGGTTACAGCGTCAGCGACCTGGGTTCGAGACGGCAGGGTCCATAAAGAGTAAAAAACACGACGTTGGAGACACTCAGCTTGGTCACACAGTGAACTTTATACAGCAAAGATAAAGATACAGAACCAATGTTTCAGGCTTGAGCCCTTCAAGGGATGAGCAAAATGTCGACGGGCACCCACTGCTCGAATCTAGATGAAGGGCTCAAGGGCGAAACGTTTCTGTATCTTTATCTTTGCTACTGTTTGACCCGCTGAGCTTCTCCAGATTTTCGTGATTATTCGTAATTATTGGGGACTCCATTGTCAGGGGTACAGACAGGAGGTTCTGTGAGCCAGATAAGTATACCCGCATGGTGTGCTGCCTCCCTGGTGCAAGGGAGATATCACAAATCGGATCCAAAATATTCTGAGAGGAGAGGGAGAGCAGGCTGATGTCCTGGTACATGTGGGTACAAACGACATTGACAAGAAAAGGGAGGAGGTAATGAAAAGGGATTACAGTGAGCTGGGACGAAAGCTGAAAGACAGGAGCGCTAGGGTGGTGATCTTGGGATTACTACCTGTTCCAAATGCAAGTGATGAAAAGAATGTAAGGATAAGGAAAATGCACATGTGGCTGAGGGGCTGGTGTACAAGGCAAGGATTCGGCTTCTTGGATCATTGGGATCTCTTTTGGGAAAGGCATGATCTTTACAAGAAGGACGAGTTGCACCTAAATCCAAAAGGTGTTAACATTTTGGCAAGTATGTTTGGTACAGCAGTGGGGCAAGGTTTAAACTAATTTGGCAGGGGTATGGGAACCATAGTGATAGGGAAAAGGGTAGGGAAGATAAAGTAATGTCCAGGAAAAGTAAAATAGGAAAAGTAATGTTGGGAGGAGAAAGTAAAAAATCAGATGGTGCAGTGAGTTCTCGGGTCAATGATAGTGTTAAGAAAATTACAAAGAAAAATAGTGGGCAGAAAAATCAAAAGAAAAGGTTACAGAAATCACTAGATATAAGGGCACTTTATCTGAATGCCCGCAGTATTAGAAATAAGGTTAGTGAACTTGAGGCGCAAATCGGTACCCATGCCTATGATTTGGTAGCCATCACGGAAACATGGCTACAAGGTGACCCTAAATGGTAATTAAACTTTCAAGGGTATCAGGTGGTGCAAAGAGATAGACAGGATGGTAAGGGAGGTGGAGTTGCACTCTTAATCAAAGATGAGCTCCAGGCAGTAGTGAGGGATGATATAAGATCTAAAGAGTATAATGTTGAGTCCATTTGGGTAGAGATAAAGAATAAGAAAGTGAAAAAATTATTGGTGGGTGTTATCTATCGCCCACCAAATAACAATAATTTAGTGGCACAGGAAATAAATAGAGAGATAAGTGAGGCATGTAATAATGATACGGCAGTAGTCATGGGGGACTCTAACTTCCACATAGATTGGGAAAATCAAGTTGGTCGTGGGAGTCTGGAAGAGGACTTCATAGAATGCATCCCCGATAGCTTTCTTGAGCAGCATGTTAAGGAACCAACAAGAGAAAATGCTCTCCTGGATCTAGTGTTGTGCAATGAGATAGGTAGAGTGAATGATGTAATAGTCAGAGACCATCTGGGAAATAGCGATCATAGTTTGACTGAATTTCTCATTCAGATGGAAGGGGAAATAGTTAGATCTAAAACTAATATATTATGCTTAAACAGGGGTGACTACCATAGGATGAGGGAGGAATTGGGCAGAGTGGACTGGGAGCACAGGCTAATTGATGAAACAGTTGAGGAACAGTGGAAGATTTTCAAAGAAATATTTTGTAATGCTCAACAAAAATATATTCCGGTCAGGAAAAAGGGCAGCAAGAGAGGGAAACAAAAAGTTTGGTTAACAAAAGAAATAAAGGAGAGTATAAAATTGAAGGCGCAGGTGTACAAAGCTGCAAAGAGCAGTGGGAAACTGGAAGATTGGGAAAACTTTAAGAGACAACAAGGGGTTACAAACCGGGTAATAAGAAATGGGGAAAAAGGATTATGAAAGTAAATTGGCACAAAATATAAAAACAGAAAGCAAAAAATTTTATAAATATATAAAATGGAAGAGAGTGGCCAGAGTTAACATAGGACCCTTGGAGGATGAAAAAGGAAAACTGGTAGCAAAAATTGAGGAAATGGCCGAGGCATTAAACAAATATTTTGTGTCAGTCTTTACAGTAGAAGACACGTCCAGCATGCCCAAGTGCAGAGTTAAGGATGCGAATGTTGGGGAGGGCCTTGATAAAATAGTTGCTACAAAGGAAGTAGTGATGGAGAAACTAATGGGACTAAAGCCAGACAAATCACCTGGTCCTGATGATATGCATCCAAGGGTTCTGAAGGAAATGGCAGAAGTTATAGTTGATGCATTGGTGGTCATATACCAAAATTCCTTGGATTCTGGGCAGGTCCCGGCAGACTGGAAGACAGCAAATGTCACGCCACTTTTTAAGAAGGGATGTAGGCAGAAGACTGGAAATTATCGGCCAATTAGCTTGACGTCTGTAGTTGGAAAAATGCTTGAAGCCATCATTAAAGATGAAATAGTGAAACTTTTGGAACGTAGGGGTTCAATCAGGCAGACGCAGCATGGTTTTAGAAAGGGAAGATCTTGTTTGACAAACTTGTTAGGATTCTTTGAGGATATAATGGGTGCGGTAGATAGAGGGGAACAGGTTGATGTTGTATATTTGGATTTCCAGAAAGCATTTGATAAGGTGCCGCACAAGAGACTTCTCAGTAAGTTACAGGAAAGTAGAGTCCGGGGAAGTATATTGGCCTGGATTGAAAATTGGTTGTCTGACAGGAGGCAGAGAGTCGGGATAAATGGGAGTTTTTCAGTGGTAAGTGGGGTGCCGCAGGGATCAGTGTTAGGCCCACAACTGTTTATCATTTACATTGATGACTTGGAGGAGGGGACAAAATGTGGTGTAGCCAAGTTTGCGGATGACACCAAATTGAGTGGAAGAGCAAATTGTAATGAGGATGTGGAGAGTCTGCAGAGGGATATAGTTAAGCTGGATGAGTGGGCAAAGGTCTGGCAGATGGAGTACAATGTTAGTAAGTGTGAGGTTATCCACTTTGGCAAGAAAAATAAAAGAGCTGAATATTATTTAAAGGGTGAAAAACTACAGCATGCTGTTGTGCAGAGGGACTTGGGAGTGCTTGTGCATGAATCGCAAAAAGTTAGGTTGCAGGTGCAGCAGGTTATTAAGAAGGCAAATGGAATGTTGGCCTTCATCGCTAGAGGAATTGAATTCAGGAGTAGGGAGGTAATGTTGCAATTGTATAAGGTACTGGTGAGACCGCACCTGGAGTACTGTGTCCAGTTCTGGTCTCCATATTTGAGGAAGGATATACTAGCTTTGGAGACGGTCCAGAGGAGGTTTACTAAATTGATCCCGGGGATGAAGGGGTGGACTTATGATGAAAGATTAAATCGTCTAGGATTGTATTCGCTCGAGTTCAGAAGAATGAGAGGAGATCTTATAGAAACATAGGATTATGAAGGGTATGGATAGGATAGATGTAGGAAGGTTTTTTGAGCTGGCCAGGGAAACTAAAACGAGAGGACACAGTCTCAAGATTCGGGGGAGTAGATTTAGGACAGAGATGAGGAAAAATAGTTTTTCCCAGAGAGTAGTGAATGTTTGGAATTCTCTAACCAGGGAAGTGGTTGAGGCTGCCTCATTAAACATATTTAAAATGCGGTTAGATAAATTTTTACATGATAGAGGAATTAGGGGATATGGGGAGAAGGCAGGTAGGTGGAGATAGGTCATAAATTAGATCAGCCATGATCGTATTGAATGGCGGAGCAGGCTTGATGGGCCATTTTTGGCCTACTCCTGTTCCTACTTCCTATGTTCCTATGTATTCCCACTCATGCCCACTGCTGGCCTTCTCCCCATAACCTGGCTAATCAAGAACCTGTCGATCTCTGCCTTAAATACACCCAATGACCCGGCCTCCAGATTCACCGCCCTCCCGCTGAAGAAATTCCTCTGCATCTCTGTTCTGAGTGGATGCCCTTCCACCCTGAAGTTGTGCCACCTCTTGTCCCAGACTCTCCCACCATGGAGGAACCACCTTTCTACATTGACCCCATCTGCGTGTTTTGTCATTCGCCTGAATTCCAACGTATACAGGCCGAGAGCTGTCAAACTGGAGAACTGTGGACAGTTTTGGGCGCCATATTTGAGAATGGATGTGAGGGTTCAGAGAAGATTTACGAGAATGATACCAGGAATGAAAGGATCAGTGTATGAGGAACGACTGTCAGCTCTTGGACTGGACTCACTGGGGTACAGAGGGATTGGGGGGGGCAACGTCATCGAGGCATTTTGAACAGTGAGTTGATGTGGTAAGGATGTTTCCCGTGGTCGGAATTGGGACAACTTCAGGATAAAAAGGCATCAATTTAAATCAGAGACGTGGAGAAATTTCTTCAGGCAGAAGGTCGTGAGTCTGTGGAACTTGGTGGCCACGGGCGGCCGTGGAAATGAGGTCATTGGGGGTATTTAAGGCAGAGATTGACAGGTATGATTAGTCAGGGCATCAAGGGTTACAGGAAGAAAGCTGGGGAGTGGGGCTGAGCTAGAGGATGGCTCTATATATCATGCAGTGTTATGAACCGTTCCTCATATGATAACCCCCCACAATCAGAACCTCCTTCGAATATTCTCTCACATCAGCGCCTCCTTTCGTAAATGAGCACAAAACGGCTCGCAATATTCCAAAGGGATTGGTGTACACGGTACAGTGTAGAGCACGGACTTACTGCATGGCCTCTCTGAAGAACTGGAAGGCCCCAATGTTGTGCTTAAATACAGTTAGCATCACCTTCTTCATCTGTGTGCTGGGGAGAGAGCAGAGAGTGTCAGCACAGCCGGGGCCACCTCAGGCATCAGTCTTCACTCCATTAAGTCGCCGTTTAATATGATCGTTCCCCAGAGGCTGGTGTAGAACCTATCCTTGCTGGGACTCCACACCCCTCACTGTAACTGGTTCCTAGACTTCCTAATGGAAAGGCCACGGTCTGTCTGGGTCAGTATTAGTTCCCATGCTGGGAACTGGCGCACACTCGGCCCGCTCCTGTTCATGCCGCTGACCCACGACGGCATCGCCAGATCCAGCTCCAACAGGGTCATTAAGTTTGTAGATGACACGACAGTCATTGGCCTCGTCATCGATGAGTCGCGTGACAGAGGTGAGGTGGAAAATCTCGTGATCTGGTGCTAGAGGAACAACCTGATTCTCAATGTGGACAAGATGAAGGAGATGATCGGGGATTTCAGGAGAACCAGGGACGACCACTCTCCACTACACATCAACAACTCTGTGGTGGAAAGAGGGGAGACATCAAGTTCCTTGGAGTTCATTTAAATAGTGACCGATCATGGACCCTTAACATCTCCTCACTCGTCAGGAAGGTGCAACAGGGACTGCACTTCCTGAGAAGACTGAGTCGGGCGTCAACCTTCTACAGGAGCTATATCGAGAGCGTCCTGGCCGGCTGCATCACAGTGGTACGGTGGCTACAGAGAAATGGATGGGAGGTCAATCCACAGAGAGGCAGAGAGGGTCACTGGGGTCTTCCTTCCCCCACAATGACATGATCTACTGGGATCATTGTCTGAAGAGGGTGCACTTTCAGCTGCTCCCGTCAGGGAAGAAATACAGGAGGATTAGAGCCAGCACCACCGGGCTGAGGAACAGCTCCTTCCCATGGGCAGGGAGAACGCTGAACGACCAAAGGAACTGCTCACACTCACCCTCCGAGACTCTCATTCACAAAACAATAGTTATTTGTACAGATGATATACTTCTCCTGTATTGTTCATCTGTTTGTGTGTTATGTCTTGGTGTGTGTTTGGACCGAGGACGGGAGAACGCTGTTTTGTCAGGTTGTTGTTGTACGATCAGATGGCGATAAAGTTGACCTGAAGCACATCTGCACGAAGTGGTGCCTCAAGAAAGCTGCCTCTATCCTCAAGGACTCCCCAGCACCCAGGCTGTGCCCTCTTCACTTTGCTACCATCGGGAAGGAGGTACAGGAGCCTGAAGACAAGCACCTAGTGGCACAAGGACAGCTTCTTCCCCTCCGCCCTCAGATTCCTGAACAGGCAACAACCCCACCCCCGTCACGGCCGCGCTTTCTAAAAATCTTATATGTAAATTAATTTTGCACCTAGTTCGACACAATACTGCAAATTTCATGACACGTGTTCACAGAACACTACAGCGCAGTCCAGACCCTTGATGATGTGATGACCCACATATTCCTTAAAAAAACTATGAAATCCTCCCTACCCCATAACACTTCATTTCTCTTGCATCCTTGTGCCTGTTCATGAGTCTCTTAAACGCCCCTAATGTTTCAGCATCCAGCATCCCTGGTAAGCCATTCTAGGCCCCTGTAAATTTGAGGAACGACATTTGATTTTCTGCCCAGGCCCTCTCCAGCCAGACGGCATTGATGTGGATGTCTCCGGTCTCTGCCAGCTCACTCCCCGTACCCATTTCCTTCCCTGCCCTCTGTCTCCTTCCCTCCAGCTCTCCACCCCTTTCCCTCTCCATTCACAGAGCCGTCTCCACCCCCGTTTGCTGCGGTGCCCTCCCTCCCTTATTCACCCATTACCCCCTGCCTGTGGGACTGTGCTCCTCCTCCTGACTCTTCCCCCACCATTTTGCTCGGGTGCTTGCCGACATTTTGTTCATCCCTTGATGAAGAGCTCAGGCCCGAAACATCGGTGACGTAGCTTTATAAAATATAAAATTAGCTGTTTGACCTGACTTTCTCCAGCATCGTTTTTACCCACAACTCTCTGCATAAAAAAATACTTCCCCCTGTCATCTCCCCTAAACTTCCTTCCTTCACCTTGATCAGACGTCCTCTGGTGTTTGCTGATCCTGCCCTGGGGGGAAAGGCACTGGCCGTCCACCCTGTCTATGCCTCTCAGACTCCTGTAGATGGCAATAAGCCTGATTCTGATCATTCTGACACATCCCATTCTCAGACACCACAGGGAGATGGTGGGTAACAGCACCAAGTGCAACACTGGGAGGGGGTCCTGTGCGATCACCAGGAGTTAGTTACCTGTTTGCTAGAAGCTGAAGGATCTGCATCAAGAACTTCCCCAGCCCTTTCCTTCTCACCCGTGCCTCCAGCTGAACTTCGTAACTGCAAGGCAAAGAAGGCTGGTCAGAGTGAGGATGGAGGCAATACCAAAACTGCTGGGCTCCCTGGGCCTGGTGGACAGGAGAGCCATTGGGCTCAGATCCTGACTGGGCGAACCGTGCAGAGAGAGGTAGGGTCAAAGCATCCAGTTCACTTAAGGGACGCTTGATGACACACTGTCAACTGAGCTCTCACCTGCATTTAACTCAGCTGTCTCTATACCGGGAGTGTGTGATGGGATAGTGCAGAGGGAGGTTCACTCTGTGTCTGACCCCGGGAGTGTGTGATGGGACAGTGCAGAAGGAGCTTCACTCTGTGTCTGACCCTCGGAGTGTGTGACGGGACGGTGCGGAGGGTGCTTTGCCCATGTCTGACCCCGGGGGTGTGTGACGGGATGGTGCGGAGGGAGCTTCACTCTGTGTCTGACCCCGGGGATGTGTGACGGGACGGGTGCAGAGGGAGCTTCTCTCTGTGCGCTGTTACTGATACGGACAACTCTCTGGGTCGCTCGGCTGCCAGTGGAATAATCTGCTCTCAGCTGCTTCTCCTCCTGCTCCAGGACCCAGCCAAAATGGGGAAGGTGGGGGGAAAGCGAAGCAAATGGGGCGCAGGAGCTGATAATGATCAGCAGGCCAGGCAGCGCATGGGGGAGGTAAACAGGCCACGCTTCAGCTTTTTGATTCCCTGGTTGCTTCGCCCTTTATTAGCCCCCTGACCCACAGCCTGACCGGCTGAGGTCACTGCCCTGCTCTATGTCCTCACTCACCCTCGGACCATTCCCATTGGCTCAGTGACCTCGACTGTAGCTCATCCCGATTAGAGACACTGCTCCCCCCCCCCCATATTCTGCCTCCTTCCCAGTTCTCATGAGTAAACTTTGACCCAAGACACGCTCTCTCTGGCCTGCTGAGTGTGTCCAGCACGTCCTGTGTTTTATTGTTACCAGTACAGGACTTCCTCCCCGCACTCGACGTCGAAGCGGAAATGGGAGAAGGCAGCGGGCAGTGTGCTCTCGCCGTCTCGAGCCACCAGGTACCACGCGCGCTCGTCCATCATCTCCTCCCGCTTCTCTCGGTCCTTCCACCCCCATTCGCTCTGCTCGTACCTGGAAAGAGAGGGGGTGGCAGCAAGATGGCCAGCATCAAATGTCCCACCCCTTTCTCGTTTCCCCCCACCCCCCCCCCCCCCCGCCAACCACCTCCCTGAATGGCCTCTGAGGAGTCATCAGCATCTCCCTCTCCGGGGGCGGGACGCATCTAATGGGTGAGGTCACCCATGGGTCTGTTGGCAATCCCGAAGCAGAGTAGAGGCCCGTGCTCTGGGACCAGGCGAGGGTAGCGACGGGACGGGGGGAGTGCAAAAAGGAGAGGGAGGGTGACAGGAGAGGGGAAAGGATGTGGTAATGGGAGGAAGGGGGGTCCAGCGGGGGTGTGGTACAGGAGCAATGGGAGAGGGAGACATGGGGAGGACAGGAGGGAGAGGATGTGATGGGAGGGGGTGGGGGTGATTGGAAGGGGGTGGGAGTGACAGGGTGCAGGGAGGTGTGGGAGGGAAAGGGGCAGGAAGGAGAGGGAGTGATAGGATGGAGGTAAGGATACTGGATAGGTGGTGGATACTAGATGGTAGGAGAGGTGGGGTTTGGACGGAAGGGGGGTTTGGACGGAAGGGGGGTTTGGACGGAAGGGGGGTTGTCTGTAGGGGGTGGTCTGTGGGAGGGGAAGGGGGACCGTGGACGGGGAGGGGGTCTCAAGGGGGAGGGTCTGTGGATGGGGGGTCTTTTGAAGGGGAAGAGGGGGGTCTGTTGAAGGGAGGAGGGGGTCTGTGGACGGGGAGGGGGGTGGTTTGTGGATGGGGACCTGTGGACAGGGAGGGTTGGGTGTCTGTGGACGGGGGAGGAGGTGGGGTCTGTTAAAGGTGAAGGAGGAGGGGGGTCTGTAGAAGTGGGGGGGGTCTGTGGACAAGTGGGGGGTGGTTTGTGAATGGGAGGGGCACCTGTAGACAGGAAGGGGTGGGTGTATGTGGGTGGGGAGGGTTGGATGGGGGTGTGGGTCAGTTGAAGGGGAAAGAGGAGCGTCTGTGGATGGAGGGGGGTTCTGTTGTAGAGGAAGGAGGGGGGTCTGTAGAAGTTTTGGGGGTTCTGTAGACAGGGAGGAGGGGTCTACAGATGGCAAAGGACATGCAGGGGGGGGGGGGTTACTCCTCAATCGTCAGAAACACCAATCGATGCAAGGGAAGACCTCAAGACACTTGGACGGTGTATCCCTTTCCCGATTCTCCCTCCAGCCCGCTCCTGACCAACACTCGGCATGGCTGGAGAGTGGGGCATTACCTCCAGCTCCTGGACTGCTCTCTATCCCCTCATCAGTGTTGGATGCATGCAACGCCCTCTCTCACTCACATGGCCTGCATGTTGGTCCTGGTCAGTTCCACTGCCCACTCCACTGTGCTCGGGTCCAGGTGTGCCACCCTCTTGCACTCGATCTGGATGTTCGTCCTGGGTGGGGGGGGGGGGGGTGGGAGGGGAGGGGGTAAGAGTCACAGCCACGGCTCAACACAGGCACCTCTCTGCTCCCCCTGCTCTCTCCAGACATCTTCCCAACCCCCTTGCGTAAACAACTGTGAACAGATCTGTGTGCAGGAGGGGAAAGGGACAGACACACACTAGTCAGTGTACAGATATAACCCTGAGAGGATCGGAGACACCCCAGTGAACAGGTATCCCCCTGAGAGAGGGATGGAGGACTCTGGTCAGTGTAATTATCCCACTGAGAGAGAGGATCGGAGACACAATGGTCAGTGTACAGATATCCCTCTGAGAGAGGGATGGAGAGTCTGGTCAGTGTAATTATAACTGAGAGTGAGGGACGAAGAGACACTGGTCAGTGTACAGATATCCCCCTGAGAGAAGGACTGAGAGACTCTGACATCCCTTGCAACTCCCCCTTGGAGTTAACCTACAACCCTCACCACTCCTCCCCATCATCAGCATGCTGAGCTTCATGGGTAGTGGGTAAATCAGTGGAATTTTTGCAGAGATAGGAGTGTGGCAGGAGGTCAGGAAGGTGGGTGTGGTGTCAGGGTGGTGAACAGCAAGCAGCCCCAGGAGAGGGGAACAAGTGATGCACAATTACCCATTTCTGTCATACTTTCTGAAGGCAGGAAATGGCGCCAAGGGGTCTTCAAGCTAGGAGAGAGGAAGAGGAAGTGTTATATTTCTCTGCTATGCCCCTTCCTGTGCTTCACCTGTGACAGCCCTGAGACCTCAACCCACTCATAATGCAGGGAGAAGGGGGAAGACCACTGGTTCAGGGAGAAACCCCTCCTCAATCCCACCTCACTCCCTCGTAACTTCCCCTGGAGTTCCCTCCATCTCTCCCAGATTTCCCCTCAATTCTTCCCCACTCCCCCCAGAGTTCCCCTCAATCTCTCCCCACTCCCCCCAGGGTTTCCCATCCCTCTCCTCGCCCTCTCTACCTTGTTTGCCGTCTCCACTTTGGCACAGATGGCGTCCATGGCCGCCCGCTCTTCCAGCCTTTTCTGCTTTTTCTCTTTGGCCCTGGATGACTTTCTCTGGAGAAAAAAACACAGGGGCAGGTTAAACCGAAGCTCCAGCCCCAGGCCTGCCAGTAAGAAAATGGGGTGGTGAACTGACGGAGGAGCGGTTTGCCTAATGCCTTGGCCCTCATTGGTCAGGTCACGTGTTTCCCGTCTCAGGAGAGAAGGGTAAGGAACCAGCAGCAGCATGTTGGCTTGACAGCTGTTTAATCCCAACCTACATGGATTTTGCATGCTCTTGTTGTGACTGCAAGAGTCTCCCCTGGTTGCTCTGCATCCCTCCAGCACCCCAAAGACAAGTCAATGGATTGTGTTCTGTGCATTAACCCTGCCCAGTGTGTGGCTGAGGGATAGAATCCTGGGCAATTTGATCTGATTGGGGTGAGAACAATATGGAATCAGCACTTATGGGTGCCTAATGCTCAGATCAAACTTGGAGGACCAAAGGGCCCGGTTCTCTTATGACACCACCTGCCTTAGGTTCTCTTATGACACCACCTGCCTTGAGACCTCCAGTCTCTCATCCACTCCCTGTCACTTCTTCCTGCCTGCCCCCTCCATTCATTCCTCCCTGCCCATCATTCTCTTCCTACTCCTTGACCTTTGCCCATGTCCATTTTCTGACTCCACTATGCAGTTCAATCCCTTCCTCTCACCATCTCCATCTTCTCCTACATCTCTCCCCTCCATCTCCCTCCTCCCCTTCCCCCCTCCCTCATCTCTCTCTCTCCCACTCCCTTCCTCCCCTCTCCTCTGCTCTTCCCCCTCTCCTCCCACGCTCATCCCCTCTCCCACTCCCTCCCTTGCTTTCCCCCTCCCTCTCCCTCACTTTCTTCTCCTCCCCTCCCTCCCTCCCCCCTTTCCCTCTCTCCTCTCCCTCCTCTATCTTCCCCTCCCTCCTCCTCCTCCCTCTCTCCTCCTCCTCCCTCCCTCCCCCCTCTCTTCCTCCCCCCTCCCTTCCTCCCCCTCCCTCCCTCTCTCCTCCTCCCTCCCTCTCTTCCTCCTCCCTCCCTCCTTCCTCCTCTCCCTTTCCCATCTTCCTTCCCACCCTCCCCCTCTTCCTGCCTCCCTCCTCTTCCTGCCTCCCTCCCTCTCTCTCCCTCCTCTCTCCTCCCTCCCTCCTCCTCCTCCCTCCCCCTCCCTCCCTCCCCCTCCCTCCCTCCCCTCCCTCCCTCTCTTCTCCCCCTCTTCCTCCCCCTCCCTCCCTCTCTTCCTCCCCCTCCCTCCCTCCCTTCCCTCCCTCTCTCTCCCCCTCCCTCCCTCCCTCCTCTCTTCCTCCCCCTCCCTCCTCTTCTTCCTGCCTCCCTCCCTCTCTCCTCCCTCCCTCTCTCTCTCCTCCCTCCCTCTCTCCTCCCTCCCTCTCTCTCCCTCCCTCCCTCTCTCCTCTCCCTCCCTCTCTCCTCCTCCCTCCCTCTCTCCTCCTCCCTCCCTCTCTCCTCCTCCTCCCTCTCTCCTCCCTCCCTCTCTCCTCCTCCCTCCCTCTCTCCTCCTCCCTCCCTCTCTCCTCCTCCCTCCCTCTCTCCTCCTCCCTCCCTCTCTCCTCCTCCCTCCCTCTCTCCTCCTCCCTCCCTCTCTCCTCCTCCCTCCCTCTCTCCTCCTCCCTCCCTCTCTCCTCCTCCCTCCCTCTCTCCTCCTCCCTCCCTCTCTCCTCCTCCCTCCCTCTCTCCTCCTCCTCTCCTCCTCCCTCCCTCTCTTCCTCCCTCTCTTCCTCTCTCCTCCTCTCCTCCCTCTCCCTCCTCCCTCCCTCCCTCCTCCCTCCCTCCCTCCCTCCTCCCTCCCTCCCTCCTCCCTCCCTCCCTCTCTCCCTCCTCCCTCCTCCCTCTCTCCCTCCTCCCTCCTTCCTCCTCTCCCTTTCCCATCTTCCTTCCCGCCCTCCCCCTCCCTCTCTCCCTCTCCCTCACCCCCATGGCGGGACACAGGTTCAGAACCAGCCGGGCGGGCAGCGGGAGACGGCACTTCCGGTCCTTCCCGCCGAGGGGCCCCCGCTTCCGGTCCGTCCGCGCCGAGTCCGCCACTTCCGGCAGCGGCTCCGGTCTAAAGTGGAAGGTGTCGGCGGCGGAGGTAAAGCCCGGGGTCTGACCGTCGGAGTCGGGGGATGTTATCTTTCCCGGGCCCAGAACCCGCTCCCACTGTGGGCCCTGAAACTGACCCCTAACCCCCAACCCACCGGGGCCCTGAACCTGACCCCTAACCCCTACCGTGGGCCCGAACCTGACCTCTAACCCCCACCGTGGGCCCTGAACTTGACCTCTAACCCCCTCCCACCGTGGGCCTGAACCTGACCTCTAACCCCCTCCCCCACTATGGGTCATGAGCCTGTCCTTTAACCACCCGACTTCCCCTCCCCATTGTGCGTCATGAACCTAAGCCTCTCCCTTGTGGCTGTGTACCCTCCCCTACTTCCCTGTCAAGTCCCCCTGTCCCCTCCCTACCTCCAGGCCATCCACTCTCTCTCTTCCCCTGCAGAGTTGTTCCCTGACTCCAGTGACGATCCAACCGAACTGATTCCACAGCCGTCTCCTTCCAAGATGAAGGACACCCAGCCTCCACTCCTTGTTTCATCTATCTAACCCTTGTTCAAAGGTACTTTGATATTTATATTTCAGTCACTGCTAAGTGTTGTCTTGATGTTGAACCACCTTGTTTCATGATGCAAACCAATGCTTGGTTTGTTATTTATTTGAAGAAATTATTACCAGTTGCTTGTAATGGAACCCTTCTTTGTAATCACCAATAGCTTGTAAACTCTTGATTTAGGAGAAACAGGTGATCAGAGGTTAGGCTGGGCTGAGAAGAGGAAGAATTTGATAGGCCAAAGACTTAAGAGAAACTCTTTGCCTTCCCATCAACTTATCTCAGGTTCTACTCACAAGGGGCAAATTGCACCAGCTCATTTAACCCCTCCAATCTTGCTGAGCTTCAGTGTGTGGAGACCAGAGCATAGGGGTGGGGGGAGGAAGAGGGGAGAAAGGGAAATGGGGGAAGGTCACACGTGTGAAAGTCAGCCCACACTGTAATAAAACAAACAGCAGAAGCCATTAAGTGGATGGCAGTTTCTTTGTTCAGTCTTGATAATGCTAGCGGGAGTGAGGGGTACAAAGAAGGAGTTTGGTAACTTGTTCTCTACACTGAGCCCCACTCCACTTTGACCCTACAAGTTTCACACGGCAGGCGTTCTCTATTTTTGCACGACATGTTCCCTATGACGTCTGCACATGGCTGGGAAATGTCAGGGTGTCCTCTTACTACATCTTTGTGGTGTTCCCACCACGTTACAAGGTAGCTATGTTCTCACCCAACTCATTAACCCTTTGTTAAGCATATTCGTTAAACTTATTCCTTCACACACACACACACACACACACACAGGGAGAACGGGAAAACTCCGCACGCCACAGCGGCAGAGGTTGGGATCGAACCCGAGACTCTAGCATGGAGAGGTAGCAGCTCTCTGCACCACTGTTCCGTCTTTCATGTTTGAACATTGAGATAACGCAGTAGAATCTTGGGGATTGGGTTGGTCCAGATTCTTAGGCAGTACTTTTAAAATTTGAATTTAAGGACGAATAAAGAAGAGATGAATGGGTAAATGTTGATAGTTTAATCATTGGCAAAGACAGCGTGCAGTAGCGTTCGTGTTACACAGGCGCAGGGAAGAACGACACGCACGTTCTTGGAATCGAGGCTGGTTTATTGCTCTGGCTGTTGCCCTTATATGGGCCCTGGGCGCTGACATCAGGGCCCTGCGTCATCGTGCGCCGGCCTGGGATTGGCTGGTGTTCCCGCCACAGCTCCCCACCTTCCTGCCGTACGGGAGGTCACTGGGACGTACGGCCGATGTCACCCCAAGCTCTGTACGGTTGCCGCGATAGTCAGCCATTTTGTGGGCTGGTCCGCGTCTCTGTGCGTGAGCCGGTACAGTGCTTTGTTTATCAAAACGAGGAGTTTTAAAGAAACATAAAATCAACATTTGACAAAATGTAAACATAACATTTTTTTTTCATGTGTATACTTCTTGAAGTCATATTTAAAATGAAAATTGTAAAAGAAAAACACAGTTTATAAATGAAAGCAGAAGATATTTGGAGAACTGCGTGCAGTTCTGGTCACCTTACTTGAGAAAGGATGGACTGGCTTTGGAGGCAGTGGAGAGGAGGTTCACTGGGTTGATTCCAGGGAGGAGGAGGTTGGCCTATGAGGAGAGATTGAGTCATCTGGGACCGTACTCTCTGGAATTTAGAAGAATGAGAGGGGATCTTATGGAATCGTATA